>NW_027625988.1:0-6504 GCF_034508935.2 Berghia stephanieae
CCCAGTTCCCCTTTGTCTTACTTTTTCTCGGGTGCTTTAATTGTAATTCTATGACTTTTTACTATCCCATTTTCTTCCTTTTTACTGGCGCTGATATAACCTAAATGTGTTGCAAGCGCCGTAAAACCCTTAAAAACAAAAAACAAACAAAAGCAAAAGACATCACATACACAATGATTTACAATATAGTACTAAAATGCAAGAACACAAAATGTACACTGTGTAAACGAATCATCCTAGATGAACAAAAAACACTAAATTCTGAACTGCAATACAATTAATCCAGCAATCCGATTTGTTATCAATACGATAAAATGATAAAACGCATGACAAAACAGGACATACATACAGATAAAGCAGCGACGGATGCTCGGATAGAGAGCGGGAAAGTGGATGGCCACCCTTGGACACTTTAGGGAACAAGGGACTAGGTTACTAATATTAACATATATATTATGCAATGTCCACTTAACATGGTCAAAGTATAACGTTACACGTAGAACGAGACATTTTAGGCGATATTACAAGAATTTTTTTTCCATCAGAGTCAACGTTGTTATCGACCATTTTAGACCCAAGTATGGTGAGAGAACATAGTAACATTCTTATTTGGTTGAACTCGAAATGTTTGAATTTTTATGAACAAAGCTGTTGTTCGCAACACAACTTTCAGATATAGAATTCAGAGCTGTTGATTAGTCAACAACATGCATTTCGCCAAACGCCCTGATCTATAGTAAACATATAATATTTTCTTTGTGAATCATCTCTAACTATTCTGCAATATTGCAGGCACTGTAATCCAAAACTTACTGTCCTTTCCTATTCAGTATTTTGTCATTGTTTAAGTCATGCAAGTGCCATAAATACCGTAAAGACAAAAACTTCCCTTTCACTTTTTGGACTTGATCTGGAATGTGACCATCTGGGTTGGCAAAATATCTCGACTTGGTTGGAGAATTGGGTATAAACACGTTTAGTTCTTGGTAAATTTGATTTTGGTTTTTGGAGATATAGGCATTTCAAAAACTGTCAATTTTTTTTTCTAGAAAGTCTGTCTCGTCCTCTCTGATTTGATTTTTACAAACTTGTAAGCAGCTTTTGTTAATAATATCAGATGACTTAATCTTTGTATTCTCTTGTCATTCAGATATTAAGCATTGATTTGTAATATACATAATGTTTATTGAATTTGATTTGATTTGACCTATGTTACAATTCCTGTTGTGGGCACATAATTTTGTGTACAGGCCCCTATGTCCGAAAATGCAGAGGTATTTCAGGAGAAAAATTGTGATACCACACTGCGCCGCTAAGATAAGTAAATACATTAGAGATGAATGTAATGGCATTGTTAATATTATTTTACAGATACCTTTATTTTTAAACATATTGGTCTGATAATTTTGTATTGTTATCCATACTGGCAATCCAACCCAAATTTGACTATTGATGTACATAGTTGATGCATTATGCAAAAAATGATTATGAGTATTGTATTAAATTTCAGATTTCAACATTGTGTTCTTAGATTTGAATTTAAACATTCATGTGTTCAATTTTCATTCTTGAATTCCTAGTGTGTGTGTGACTGTTGTGTTCCACTATCGTTCACACGCTCTGGAGGGGGATCCTGACCTCCCATAGCGGGCAGGGAGGTACATACTGTGTCTTCTATCCCCTTATATCTGTTTTCCAACATACTTTCTGTCTTTGTCTTGGAATGAGATTGCTTGGTCATTTTCCAGGCCCTGGTCGGAATCCTGGCTGGGAGGGAAACAGTCAAATGCATAGTTATTGTTTTGGGAGATGATATTCTTTTTATGTATGATGTAAGCATTTGAGTGTGTTCCTCTTTGTTGGATTTTGTTCTTGTGTCCGGATGAGATTTATAGGTGATCTCAAACTAAATACATTGGCAGTATGCTCTTGGAATCTACATCTGATCCCAATTTGTTCCCAGTTCCCCTATGTCTTACTTTCTCTTGGGTGCTGTAATTGTAATTCTATAACTTTTTACTATCCCATTTTCTTCCTTTTTACTGGCGCTGATATGACCTTAATGTGTTGCAAGCGCCGTAAAACCCTTAAAAAAAAAACGTTCACACGCTTATAATCTCATCTATCCTATTTCATTAATAATCCCTGGGTGGAATCTCATGACCTCCCACGGTGGAAAGAGAGGTCGTTTGTCTTTGTCTTTTATCCCCTTTATCTGTTTTCCATTTCCTTGGGTTGGATTCCTGACCTCCCATAATGGGCAGGGAGGTACAAGCTGTCTCTTTTACCCCCTCTTATTTGTTTTCCAACTTGCTTTCCGTCTTTTCTTTGTCTTGGAATCTGGATGGGGTTCCTGACCTCCCATAGTGGGCAGAGAGATACTTACTGGGTGAGAGGGAAACCGTTAGATGTATAGTCAGTCTTGGGAGATGATATTTTTTCCACTTGTATTTCATCTCTCTGTTCTGGGTGGGGTTCCTGGCCTCTCATAGTAGGCAGGGAAGTACATACTGTGTCTTCTATCCCCTTATATGTGTTTTCCAACATGCTTTCTCTCTTTGTCTTGGAATGTATCTGTATCTGTATGGTTGGCGCTGAAGAAACCAATGGTCTGGTTGTATTTCAACAGCGTCCTCATTGGGCGCGGGCCCATGTCAGTCGGGCCTTGAAATTATTTAGGTGTGGCGCCATGATGACTAGTTCATCTAGTCCATTCCACTCTGAGATAGTTCTAATGAAGAAAGAATTTCTGTAGTTTTGTGTTCTTGTCTGTGGAATTTTGAAGCAGTTCGAATTGTTTGTGGCATATCTCTCAATGAGGTTTTCGGTTATGTTGTTGGCAAAAGTGAGTGCTCTGATCTTTCTTTTGTTTGGTCGTGGCGTGAAAAAGGAGTCTGCCTTTATTGCTGGTATTTGATCTGTTATAATCTTGAACATGAATGACAGACGGGTTTCTTTTCTTCTTTGTTGGAGGCTGATGAGATTTCTTTCTTCTAACATTTTTGTCATGCATCCTGGGGTTCTGCTCTTATAGTTCCCAGTTATGAACCGGGCGCCTTGTCTCTGGACTCTCTCAAGTTTTTGAATATCCTCTTTCAGGTAGGGATCCCAAGCAACTGCTCCGTATTCCAATTGTGATCTCACAAGTGCGAGGTAGGCGTTTTGTTTGCATGACGTTGGGGCATGGCTAAGATTTCGGCGGACAAACGCGAGGGTGCAGCTTGCCTTTTGGGTTATTTTGTTAATGTGTTTCCCTCCATTTCAAGTCCTTTGAGAAGGTGATGCCAAGGTATGGATTATCATCGACTTGTTTCAGGACGGTGTTGTTTAACTTGTAGGTCTCATTGTACTTTTTAGATGTGCTTAGGATGTAGCATCTGCTCGAGACTATTCAAGTCCTCTTGTAGCAATTTTTGATCGTTTGCAGATTTTATTGGTCGGTATATTAGACAGTCATCGGCGAATAACCTAATCTGAGATTTTACTCGTAGAGGTAGGTCATTGATGAAACAAAGAAATAGTATGGGTCCTAGCATCGTTCCCTGTGGTACTCCTGATATGACTGGACATTCATTCGATGACGTGCCGTCTAGGACTACTTTCATGGTACGTTTTGTGAGGAAATTACAAAGCCATGGTGTAGAGAGCCACGAATTCCGTAATTTTCTAGTTTCTGCAGGAGTTTTTGGTGGGGCACAGTATCAAATGCTTTGGAAAAGTCGAGGATGCCGATGGCTGCCTGAGTGTTGGCATTCTGGAGTCTCAACAGGTGGTTTACAGTTATTAGGAGTTGGCTTTCACATAAGTATCCTTTGCGAACCCGTGGTTTAGGTCAGTTAGGATGTCATTGTTCTCAAAGTGGTTCATCATGTTCTTACAGATTATATGTTCTAATAGTTTGGATATTACAGACGTCAGTGAGATTGGACGGTAGTTCTCTGCTTTATTTTTGTTGCCTTTTTAATACAGGTGCGATGTTTGCCTTCAGCCAGTCATTAGGGAGCATCCGGTGTCGACCGATTTTTGGAAAATTATGCATGAGGGGGCCAAACTCTCAGCACACTCCTTTAGTACTGTGTTGGCGATGTTATCTGGACCTGAAGCCTTAGATGGGTCGACGTTTTTCAGCAACTTTTCAACTCCTGAGATGTTTATGTTGATATTAGTAAGAGATTGGTCACACCTCTGTGATGTCAGTGGGGTGGTTGTATCGTGTGGATCATGGGGGGTAAAGACAGATTTAAATTGATCCAAGAGAGTCGTTGCTTTATCCTTCCCCTCAATGTACATGGTTTCATTTTCTTTCAATTGCTTTTTATGTAGTTCCAAAATGGCTTGGTATTGTTTGTTTCAAGTCCTTTTTCTTTAACATTGTTAATGTGCGTCCATTCTGCTTGCCTTATTTCACGCCTACTTTGACGCTGCAACGATTTGTACGTGTCCCAGGTTCCGCTCAGTTTAGCCCGCTTGAATTCTTTTGCTTTGCGTCTTAGTAGTGCTCATATTTTCCTGTTCATCCACGGCGGCGTTCTTGTATTTTTATGTACTTTTTGAGGAATTGACTCCTTGATTGCATTGAGTATTCAGGAGTGAAAATGGCTCCACATTTTATTTACATCCATGCCGCTTCTGTGCTGTTCTGTGATCTCTGATGACAGTCCCCGATTCGTTTTCGTAGTGCGGCCCAGTTGGCCTTTTTGAAATGGTATCGTGTTTTGGGGGGTTGGTTCATATAATTGAGGTTTTGTGTAGTTTCAGTAACAACGCAGGCATGATCTGATATTCCTGGTTGTGATGTTGTTGAATGGATCAGTGATGGATTGGATACGAAAACAAGATCTAAAATATTGTCACCGCGTGTGCATTCTTTATGAATTTGTGTGAGGTGCGCTCCTGCTGTTATGTCGATGATGGTTTTGTTGTATTGCACGTTGTGGACAGACAAAGTTTTTGAACGTCGTTTTATCTGATTACTTGGTTTTGTCCTGGCCCTGGCCGGAGTCCTAGCTGGGAGGGAAACAGTCAAATGCATAGTTATTATTTTGGGAGATTATATTTTTCCCTTTTAAATCATCTCTCTGTTATGTTATTTTGAATGTATAATGTAAGCATTTGAGCGTATTCCTCTTTGTTGTATTTTGTGCATGTGTCTGGATGAGACTTATAGGTGATCTCAAACTAAGTACATTGGTGGTATGCTCTTGGAATCTACATCTGCTCCATATTTGTTCCCAGTTCCCCTATATCTTTATTTTTCTTGGATGCTTTAATTGTAATACTAGAACTTTTTACTATCCCATTTTCTTCCTTTTTACTGGCGCTGATATGACCTTAATGTGTATCAAGCGCGTAAAATCCTAAAAAACAAAACAAAAACATTTGTCTTGGAATGAGAATATTTGGTTTTGTCCTGACTCTGGCCGGATGCCCTGGCTTGGAGGGAAACAGTCAAATGTATAGTTGTAAATCATCACTCTGTTATGCACTGTATTATTTTTCCTTTTACATAAATACATATGTATGATTCGTAAACAGTTGAGTGTGTTCCTCTTGGCGGGGACCTGGGCTTGTGTCTGGATGAGACATTTGTGATCTCAAACTAAGTACACTGATAGTGTGCTCTTGGAATCTACATCTGTTCCCTATTTGAACCAATTCGCCTTTGTGTTGCTTTTTTTTT
This sequence comes from Berghia stephanieae, assembly GCF_034508935.2. Taxonomy (NCBI): domain Eukaryota; kingdom Metazoa; phylum Mollusca; class Gastropoda; order Nudibranchia; family Aeolidiidae; genus Berghia; species Berghia stephanieae. The sequence continues at coordinate 5,681 of NW_027625988.1, forward strand.
GGCTGGGTGGTTTAATTGTAATTCTAGAACTTTTTACTATCCCATTTTTTCCTTTATACTGGCCCTGATATGACCTGAATGTGTTGCAGGCGCCGTAAAACGCTTAAAAACAAAATAAAACAAACCTTTCCGTGGTGCTCTCCCATGGTGGGCAGGAGATCATTTGCTGTGTCTTCTATACCCCTATATCTGTTTTCTGAAGGATTTTTTTTCTGTCTTTGTCTTGGAATGTGTTTACCCTATTCTGTCCTGCCATTTCCGGAGTCCTTGGCTGAGAGGGAAACAGTCAAATTTGTAGTGTTTATTTGGGAGGTGATATTGTTTACCTTTGAAATTATCTCTCTGTTATGTACTGATCGTTATATTTTTGTTTTTAACAAATATTTTAAACATTTGAGTGTGTTTCTTTTATTGGGATCCTGTACTGGTGTCTGGATGAGACTTTTAGGTGTTTTAAAAATAAGTACATTAAAAGGTTAAAGCTTTTGGGAATTAACTGTTTCTGGGGCCTTTGGTTGTAACTCTTTGGGGAGGGGTATCTTGGGCCGCCTATTTTCCCTGTGTCTGTTTTCAATTTCTTTTTGTCTTTGACTTTGAAAGAGATTTCTTGGTTTTGTCCTGGCCCTTTGCTAGGAGAAACAATCGAATGTATACTTTATAATTTTGGGAATATATTTTTTTCATTGTAAATCATCTCTCTGTTATGTACTGTTTATTTATTATTAATTTTATTTTAAAAATTTTTTTTTTTTTTGATTTGTAAAATTTTTATGACTTCTTAAATGGAATTTGTGCTGGTTGGGGGAACTTAAAGGTGATCTCAA
>NW_027625989.1:0-21141 GCF_034508935.2 Berghia stephanieae
TGTTAAAATTAGGAATCAGTTTATGCCATTGAGTGATAGTCATCAATTTGCTTACAAACCAGGACGTGGCGTAGAGGATGCCATTTTGCTGTTTACAAACAACATCTACAGGCATCTAGATCACGCTAGGAGCTATTGCAGATTGCTTTTTGCAGATTTTTCTTCAGCGTTCAATACAATGCAACCTCAGTTGGTTGTTCAAAAATTGACTAGTCTGAATTTAAACAAGTATATAATTGCTTGGGTGCTCGAATTTCTTACGGAGAGAGCACAATATGTTCAATTAGGGCAAAACAAATCTTCCTGTATAACTACAAATACTGGTGCTCCTCAAGGTTGTGTATTGTCCCCTGTATTATTCACAATATACACGAATGACTGTAGAAGTCAAAACCTGAGTGTACCTTTAATAAAGTTTGCAGATGACACCGCTCTTCAAGGCCTCATAACAAATGGCAACGAAGTGGCTTATAGGCAAGAAATTGATAGATTTGTGTCTTGGTGTGATGCCCACCACCTAGAGCTTAACATAAGCAAGACAAAGGAGCTAGTGATTGACTTTAGGAGAGTGAAGGAACCGATAGAACCGTTAAAATTAAAGGACCAATTCGTCCAGCGAGTTCCTCACTACAAATACCTTGGTGTAACGATTGATGACAGGCTCAAGTGGGATGAACACTTGAAAATAATTAGGCATAAGATGTGCAGACGTACATATTTTTTATCGAAACTCTCTCAGTTTAGAATAGATAAAACCCTCTGCACATTATTTTATAGAGCAGTAATCGAAAGTGTTTTGTCATTTTGTATAACAGCTTGGGGAGGCAATTGCTTAGCAGTGGAAAGGAACAAAATAAATTCAAATATTAAAAAATCCATTAAACGCTATATAAATGATGTTGACGATGTAGATCTTTTATACGAGAAATTTTGTATAAATAAAATAACTAAAATATTAAATGACCAGTATCATCCACTAAGACCATCAATTATTATGTCAGAAAGAAGTGGTCGCCCTTTCTCTATTTCAACGAAAACAGAGAGACACCGAAAATCTTTTCTGCCGTCCAGCATTAGGCTTTATAACAACAAGCAATAATCATTTTATATAATTATTTCTCATTTTTACTTTTTAAAAATATAAATATTAATTTATTAATTTATTTGTTTTGCAATCTTTTCAATTTTCAATTTATAGTGACAGTTTTAACTATTTTACAGTGTTGAAATTATTCATATTATAAAGCGCAGCTCTGGTTATAGAGCTGCTCCTTTTTTATATATATACATCCTATTTCCATTGTATTTTTATCTTATGTGTAAATTATAACACGTCTGTACAAAAAATTTCCTTTTTGGGATGCAATAAAGTATTATTATTATTATTATTATTATTAATAAAGTTTGAAATTGTTTGGTTTATTCATTTACCAAGGGAAACAAAATTGTTTAAAAAAAGGTTACGCTCCGAAAAAAAATGCCTCAAACCAATCTTACTGGTTCGAAAGCAACATAAACAACATAAACAAAGAGTAACAAGAATACATGTTTAGATCATTTTACTTTTGGGTACAAAAATTGGGTAGGGCGAGCTGTTTCATCAATTAAGTTCCAGTTTGGTCTCTGAGCTGCCGCAACTGCTCTTCCATTAGCTGTATTTTGAGTTTATTTTTCTGAATTTCACTTCTAAGAAATTCTTTCCAGAGCTTTTCACCTTCATCTTCTTCTGTTTCAGCATGCTCAGCCTCAGGTCGTAAAATTGGGCGATTCACACTGCCTTTCTTGGATTTTCTAGTAAGGATGGACTGAAGCCAAGGTGGTGTGCTGGCTGGTCTCTCTTGTATCGGCATAACACTTGCTGAACCTGGTGTGTCGTTTGATGCCATTGATGTATTTGGAAGCTGTATTTCTAAAGTCGCATTGGGTGAAGTGGGCCTATCCATCTGTGGCGTTGATTGGATTTCAAATCCTGAAAATGAGGAATAAAATGCACTCTCCATATTTTACAGAATTTAAAGATACTCTCCACAGACACTAAGTATTATAACTAATGAACATTTTATCTGAACATCTTAGTATAATCTGTGTTTTGATGTAACATGTAATTTTTAATACAAATAAATGAGAACGTGTCATTACCTTAATGATGATGTATATTTCCATACACCTTGTATCTTATTATTGTTCTAACTTTTCTTCTTCTTCTTCTTCTTCTTCTTCTTCTTGTTATAACAATAATAATAATAGTAATAATAATAATAATAATAATAATAATAATAATAATAATAATAATAATAATAATAATAATAATAATAATAATAATAATAATAATAATAATAATAATAATAATTATTATTATTATTGTAAGAGAGTTAGCTTACAGCAAGGGGGGTTAATGAGTTCATGAATTTTGTATATCTGGTCATTATATTGAATACTAGACAATTACTTTCTTTGATCGATGTTACTTGGTATTTGGGGATAAAAGCATTAAGTTATAGTTGGTATTCATCATTTAGGCGTACGATATTATTTGGGCGTACGGATTATTTAGGCGTACGACATTTGATTATTTAGGCGTAAAACTGACCTTTGGTGAAAGGAATTGTGGGACAGTTTACAATAGGATATAAAACAGTGTTTCTGATCAAACGGGGATCATTCTACCTTTGGATTCTGCATTCAACTTGACCATGAGCTGCACACTTTAAACCTTTTGTGTTCACCATCATTTATTTGCTTTTTTGGACTTAGAAATATTTCACGTATATTGAAAATGGTTACTTAGGCAAAATTAACTTTACATGTGGACTGATTTTACGGATTTGGAACTTATGAAACTGATTGAATTATGACCATGCTATTTGATTTGGATTTGGAATTTATCACAACAAATAAAGCTGTAAGAAATTAAACTTGGAATCTGGACTTATATTTGAATGTCTTGATGTTGTACATTCATTTATCATCATCGGCCCTTGAACTCTTTCGTCATTATTAATATCTACAACACAACGCAAAGGATAATACTACCATCTATCAAAAACACCACTATACGATCACAAGCCATTACATATGTGTGCAACTACCCCACATTATGTATCTAATTTGGTGTCGTGACTCAGGATTCTTATAATATGGAGCGATGGTACCAGGATGTAAAGATGTTATTATTCCGAACCATGGATACACAAGAAATGTATATTGTTGCGGTGTTAACATCTATTAAAGTTTTTGTGAGACTCGAATTTTGAAGTGAAAATTGTGAACAGATAGGAAAATAGTTTTATTTGGGAAAGAAAATGAATATCAATTTTGAAGGTGAAGTAGTGGAATTATTTTGTATTGAAATATGAAAAAAAATATTGAAATTATAGATGATTCCTAAAATTCTGACAAAAGACGATATTTAAAAAAATAAACGACATAATATTGAAAATAAAAACCATAGATAAAAAAGGAAAATTAAAAAATATAAGGCAATATATTATATTTAGAAACTAAAAACAATATATTACAGAACGGCAAAATAATAATAATAATAATAATAATAATAAATAATAATAATAATAATAATAATAATAATAATAATAATAATAATAATAATAATAATAATAATAATAATAATAATAACATCCCATTGATGCTAAACGTATTTTATTTAATTAAAAATAAGAGAGGGAGAGATGAAAATGAAAAATTGCAGAATTTAAATGAATATTTTAGTGCGTTTTATTTTTCAAAATAAATGATAATGCGTTTACTTACAATCAAGCGTTTCGGAATAGTTCTTCGAATATTAATTTGTACCGTTGATGGCAATGTTTTGTTAATATCAGTAACAAAGATGTGTCGATTTTTATTTCAATTTTTGTCTGTTATTGTTGGAATTACATGACAGTTGGTCATTCTTTAATGTTGTTACGTTTTATTTTCTGTCAAAATGACTCAAGAAGATGATGGCAATAACAACACGTAAATTATAAGTTTTGATAATTGAAAAATGTCTTATGGTATTTATTGTTATATTACAACATCATTGATTATATTTTTCTCCCGTCGGTAGGGATGAATTGGTAAGTTGATATTGACTCTTTGAGATTCATGGGTTCATGACAAAGAGAAAAGTTTTATATCTGTTTGTTTTCTTGGTAATAAATGTGTGGTTAACGCAGCCAAGTAATCGACAACAGAGCTAATTATATATTTGTAATGAGACATGGCGTTATTATAGATTACATAAGACATTTTGATTTATCACCGAAAATTAAGTTGAAATGATTTATGCGGAATATGAGTCAATCGTTGTTGTTTTGTTTTGTTTTGAAACGCGTTTCATCGTGATTTTTAAAAGGAGATATATTCTCATAATAACGGAATAACGACTTTTGGTTTAAAGTCGGAGAATTAAAAGCAGATAATACAAATAAAATGACGGAGTATCAATTATTATGAAAGACTGATGTCTTGTAATCGGAGTTAAAATGTTATTACGGAAGAATAACAAAATATTGAAAATGCATTATCATGTCATGTGAGCTGATAACATTTGTGACACAAGTGGTTAACTTGTTAAGAATCAGCGAATTATAAGTAACCCATATGGTAAAATGCTGTAAATGCATATTGGGTAAATAAGCGCAGTGATGTAAGACGCGGTAATTAAAGTGCACACGATTTAAATTACGAGACGCAGGAATGAGGCGTTCGGGAATATTTTATTTTGCGTTTGATTAAAGCGCATTGTTTAACATTATGAAATGATACAGAAGGCGGATAATTTTTATAAATACGAGGCGCTTGGTTAAAGCGCACACATTTATCAATGCTATATTAAGAGGCGCGAGATTACATCGCAATGAGTTATATGAATATTATTATAAGCCGAGGGCAAAGGCGCGAAACATTGAATTTTTATTGACCAGAGTGTATATCGTTTCTGCGAATATTTTGATTATCATATTTTTCTCCTATAGATTTGCTGTTGTAATTGTAATCAATATTTACTGCGAGGTTTGAATTTAACATTTATATCATAAAATTTGTAACTGAGTTGAAGAAGAAGTTATGTTCAATTGTCAAATCTTAAGTGTGTAATCATTCAGCAATAAGTTGAAATGGTAGGAAGTGCTACACATATAATAATGATAAAATAACAAAATCATTGTTTATTAAATTAGGGAATTTTTAAGGAGAATAATTCGAGATAATCAAATACAGAAGTAGTGTTTGCACTAAAACATGATATACACATCACGAAAGAAGACACTTGCAACCATCAGTCATAACGGAAACGCTGATGACAACGACAGAGCCAACTCAAACAAAACCACAACAGAGGTCGGGAAATGTCCTAATCCCTTTGGTCTATCCACGAATACCTTGAAATGGAGTAAGCATATCGACAAAACACTACGCCATTGATACGTCCAGAATCAACACAATCTACAGACTACAAATACACAGCAACCTCAATTACATCGTACCTTTCAACTTATACAAACTTGACAGAATTCATAAAATAATATCTGTATCAACACAGATTTCTTCCATGAACCTTTTTATATTTACATTCTTTATTGAACAATTGGATTACTTGTATTTACTTCTACGACAACAATACCCAACGATGTACGATGTCAATAATTACATAAACGTTCAAGATACGATTGTTTTTACATAAATGATGTCCAATTGTGAACAATACTACTTCCTTCATATGCAGTGGTGAGCGTATTCAAATTTAAACTTATGTCAATATACAAGTGTGCAGCACCCATATCTACAACTTATAAACATTGAAGATTATAATAAAGCCTGTCTTAGTATCATTGTAAAAGATAAAGGCTATATATGTATATAAGACAATGCAGGAAAAAGTATCGCAAAACGCCACATGAGCGATTTCCTTGGATTCATTATCGTATGATATTCAACAACCTGCGTTCAAATAACGAAAATATTGTTGACCTTATTCGACCCTACTACATACACTACTAGACTACGTTATTGTTACATCCTCTACCTGGTGTGTGGACTCAATCACCCACCGGAACTCTGCAAGATTACATCATCTACCTGGTGTTTGGACTCACGTCACCCACCGGTACTCTACAGATTACATCATCTACCTGGTGTGTACTCACATGCCACCTCATCGAAACTCGATCAACAAACACAGACAATTACAACACACGACCTCTGTCGACTACTACACACGAACTCTTTGTCAACACATGGCTGAGTTCACAACTTTCTTTTGACTTGCTGGATAAGTCAAACTTCTCGCACACAGTTAATCTTGAATTTTTACAATTTCATCTACAATGAGACTCAACGTATACACAAGCAACCACAAATATCTACGAGGAGAATCGACCCAGATGCCGGAGATGAATGGATTACAGCGACGTCACAAGACCAAGAAACAACCCAACAGGTTAAGCATACGTTTGCTACCTGTAGAGTCTTTTTTCGTCCCAATTCAAAAGACTCGAACAAATACAACACACTAATTGCAAAAGTTGGTCACTTTAGTAACAGCCCACAATCACATACTATGTTAGATTTTACTTATTTAGTTATTTACACTGTACTAAATATGAATAAGTCGGACAGACTAATGACTGATTATTTACAAACACTAAATATGTGATGTGAACAAGCCGGACAGACTATTGTTTGATTATTTATTCAACGCTAAATATTTGAATGTGAAGACATTATTGTGATAATTCTAAGACATTTACAGAGGGAAAAGTTTTTAATTAATTAACAATAAATAAAGTGAATTTATGACACTTGGGCTATTCAGTGACCATAACACACACAACAATGCAACACGTAGACTAGATACAATCACCTCAACTCTTATAGTTGATATATTTTTTTCATTACATGAAAACTCATTCTAAATGGAGACAATGACTTAATTAACAATTACTGAAAATTTTTACAGGATGACCATTCTCAAAACGAACGGATTACTGAGAAATGTGACCTCTGATGGATGACCACAAAGAACAATTTGATTTCAATGTAGTTGTAAACTACACCCTCATGACTTAAAAAGCTTAAAAACTGAAACATCAACAATGAACAATGAATGATAATAACTTCAACTTGAATTTTAAAATGATGATAATGTTATTATTATGATTTATTTTTAAATATTTTTTTATTACTAATTGAAATATAATTCTTCGTATTTGAATCGAGATGTCTATAAAATATTATTTGTACCACATATTATAAGTTGGAATTAATGTAATAATGTTGTTTAAATGGAATCATACAATATAAGGGAATGTACAAGGTATTGGTTTTGAGATGACAGTAAATGAGTAAACATACATGGAAGCTGAGATTATCACCCATGTCGTATAGAGTGTGAATTTGAGATTGAATAAGACAACGTGAGAATATCACAAATGGAAATTGAACCATCCTTTTTCATGCAATAATATTTATGTGTGATGGAATATGACGAGAATTAAACACTTTTATTGCTATGAAGATGGAATTTAAGGTGAAAAGATACTTTTTCTTTGAACCTTTAATTAATTGATATTTTACGGTCGATGTTGTAATACCTTAAAAAGTATAATCGATATTTATATATCTAAATTTCAATCATCTTTGGTGTTGGTAAATTTAAATTTTAATCACTTTTAATTGATCATTATCTTGTTATCGATGTTGTAATACTTTAAAAACTATAATCGATATATACATAGATGTTGTAATCAACTTTGATGTTGATTTATCTCAAATTTAAACTTTTTAAAATATTTAACTGGCATAAGTGTTGTCATTTTGATAAACTATTTCTTACATTTTATTATCTAATTCTAATTAGACGTTGCTTATAGATTGATCTCTTACTGATTTTAAAAAAATTGAAATTGTTGTTAACTCAATTTAAATTCTAAGAAAGGGGCGTATGTAAGAGAGTTAGCTTACAGCAAGTGGGTTTAATGAGTTCATGAATTTTGTATATCTGGTCATTATATTGAATACTAGACAATTACTTTCTTTGATCGATGTTACTTGGTATTTGGGGATAAAAGCATTAATTTATAGTTGGTATTCATCATTTAAGCGTACGATATTATTTGGGCGTACGGATTATTTAGGCGTACGACATTTGATTATTTAGGCGTAAAACTGACCTTTGGTGAAAGGAATTGTGGGACAGTTTACAATAGGATATAAAACAGTGTTTCTGATCAAACGGGGATCATTCTACCTTTGGATTCTGCATTCAACTTGACCATGAGCTGCACACTTTAAACCTTTTGTGTTCACCATCATTTATTTGCTTTTTCGGACTTAGAACTATTTCACGTATATTGAAAATGGTTACTTAGGCAAAATTAACTTTACATGTGGACTGATTTTACGGATTTGGAACTTATGAAACTGATTGAATTATGACCATGCTATTTGATTTGGATTTGGAATTTATCACAACAAATAAAGCTGTAAGAAATTAAACTTGGAATCTGGACTTATATTTGAATGTCTTGATGTTGTACATTCAGTTATCATCATCGGCCCTTGAACTCTTTCGTCATTATTAATATCTACAACACAACGCAAAGGATAATACTACCATCTATTAAAAAACCACTATATGATCATAAGCCATTACATATGTGTCAAACTACCCCACAATATTATTATTATTATTATTATTACATTATTATTATTATTATTATTATTATTATTATTATTATTATTATTATATTATTATTATTATTATTATTATTATTATTATTATTATTATTATTATTATTATATTTTAGATTATAAATGTCAGTAATCCATAATATGAAACAAAGTCGACTGTCATTTAGGTACCTCTGCACAATTGAAGAAAAAAATCCAAATAATAGGCTTACCCATTGTTTGAAACGTTGTTCCTGAAGGAAAGATAAAATCACCCTCTGGACCCATCACCGACACTGAAATCAGACAGATGGAAGAATTTGTTAAGTGTGCGTGATTCACATTTTTATAGTTAAAATTGAATTTCAAATTACAGTCAATATAACATAGTGGGTTCGGACCCTGTTTGGGTCATACCTAGGCCTTAAATTGTTAATCTGTCAGGCTTCGGTCGACAATTATGGATCAGCGTATGGTCTTAAAATGTAACAACAAATCTCGTTTTAATTCTTTTAAAATATCAATTTATCATTATTTTAAAATTTCCAATCATCCTAATTTTTTTCAGTCGGACCCCCCCCCCCCCAGCCTTTTCCTCCACCATTCCGCTCCATCATTTTTATTAACTGCATTCTGAAACAATAATCAAAATACACACCGGACTGAGAAGTGTTGGGCTGTGACCATAGGGGTGTATTGACAGGGCTGCTTGTCCGCACTGAAACCCATGTGTCAGTCGTTTCATCTGTGGAAAAGCAGTCTATAACATATTAAGTATGTTGATTGAATGTGTTTAAATAGAGTTCCATTAATACTATTATTGAGTTGTTTTAATTTAAAATGTGCATATAATCTACACATGAATTTGTCGAACCGAGAAAGGTTCCACTGCAATAAAAATTGCTGTGTTTGCAGATTTGATTTGATTTGTCTTTGGTTTGTATCGGTTTGGTTTTCCCTTTTTATTGTTACATGTATTTTCTTTATTTCATTTGTGCTCTAACAGCAAAGTTATCATCTGCAGTGTATACTGAACCATGTTATGATGTCAATTAGAATTGGATCTTATCCGTACATTTACTGACCGAATAATCATCAAAATTATCCGCGGATAAACGGGTAATCATCGAATAATTTTGTTCTAGTAATAATATTATAGTAATGGGTCGGAACAGACTGCTCATTGGGATCATAATAATAACAATAATAATAATAATAATAATAATAATAATAATAATAATAATAATAATAATAATAATAATAATAATAATAATAATAATAATACCAGTGAGAGTTGAGTAAAAAAAAAAAAAAGGGGGGGGGGGGTTGAGGTGGCTTTGTTGTTTAGAAAACAAGACTCATAAAGAATGACAACTTGAAATTCTTCAAAGTAATACTCTATACACACTTATGGAAAAGCGATCATATTATAGTAAATGGTCATTAATTTTTATTTGTCAAAATACCACAATTGGCAGCTGTAAGCAACACGATAACACTTTGATGACACATCGCTAACACACTACACTGTCTAGGTCTACGTCATCACACGACTGCACTCACTGCACTCCCGACTCAGCCTTACCTTTAAGTAGGCAATTGCAAGAATTTTTCAAAATAGTGATATGGGTATTAAGAAAATAAAGGGGAGTAAAACATTTACTGGAGTGAAAAAATTATCACTCTATCTCAACTGGTTAAAAAGTTATGACTGTTTATGTGGTGGAAAATCTCTATATAGCTTAATAGGAAAATATGTGACCAAAACACAGCAACCCAATGGATAATCAAGTATAATTCAGAAACTGCTTCAGATACAACTATGAAATTTTTACATATGGTAATTCAACATCTCTGTAATACATTGCAAACTGAAAAATAATTATTTATTGAGAGAGAAAGGTATAGTTTAGAGCTGAAACAGCTGAAATCAAGGAAAAATAGATCACGACATACAAATGAATGACCTATTGGAATTTTGGAAAAGTCAATAATAAAATATTTATTCACATGAAGATAGACCAAATACACTACTGAATCGGCGTCATTTAGTTGTTCACTTTGAACTTTTCAACATTAAAATAGACCTCATAAAAGCAGAGGTATGGACTGATAAATGTTTGAGGTGGTGTATTAGTGTTTAAAATGATCGAAAATAGGTGATTTTAAAAACTTCCGCTCCCCCGTTCCCCAAAATTGAACTGTCGCCCGTCAAAGGATGAAAAACGTCAAAATCAAAATCGATCAGAAAAAAAAGAAAGAGAATCGTAACTTATAAAATGAATGCATGGACATGAAAACGCCAATTAATTGAATAATGTAAAACAAAAATAACTTACATTAATTGAATATATTGTAAGAAAAACAGTTGTAAAGTTTTGATGTGGATTGGCGAAGTTATCTCTCAAGTAAAAAATAAGCGCAGCAGACGACAGGAAGTGAATCAATATTATAAGAAAATAGCTACTTCTGCAAACAATTGAGGACAAGTTCTATTTTTCGGGGAGCTATAACTTTTGAGTGCAACCATATTTTGCTCTGAAATTTTTAGAGAAGCTACTTAAATATAAATCTCAGAAGGACGTCTGTTTTATCTGTTGACCACCAGTTCATATTTTATCCGCGGATAATCGTTACAGTTCTATGTCAAATGCACTGTCAGATTATCACAAGCAATCTCTCTCTCTCTCTCTCTCTCTCTCTCTCTCTCTCACACACACACACACACACACACACACACACACACATATATATATATATATATATATATATATATATATATAACACCTACACAACTCGTTCCACAACATAGAATAGACGCAGACAATTTTGATCTTGTGCGTATTAGCCTCACACTCTCACAAGTGACTTGACACTCAACGACACACTTTCAGAGAAAAAAAAAACGCTGAGTAAGCAAAGCTTTCTTAGTCACTTAGGCCTACCTTGTGCAATGCCACTGGTCAGGTTCGTGTTCGAACCCAAGATCCCCATCACCAAGTCTTCAAAAGGGATTGGTTGTGTGGGCGGACCTCCTCCTGTCCTTGTTTCTTCCTGCTTCCTTCGAAGGACCAAACTTTTAAGATCCTTCCACTTCTTTTTGATGTGGTCTTGACTTCTCCCGTGCCCTCCGATGGCATTAACTCTATTGGTAATCTTTTCCCAAATCTCCTTCTTCTTTTTTACCGTTATGCCATTCTGGAAGGCAGACAACAGGCAAGCTGCCTCCGTTGATACCTCCTCCAACATCACGAGTGTTTCTTGGTCTGTGAAATTCGGTTTTTTAATTCTTTTTGCTGACTCCATGCTTCGAAAGATTTTTTAAAACACGAGTAAAACGAACAAGAATAGGAAATAGATTTGATTGATCTGTGGTAGTTCGCATGCGCAGTTAGAAAAGTATCACATTTCTATTACGGGTTTTCTTACTTTCCCGGGGAATCCCCAGTTAAAAATAGATTGACCTCTGTAGTCTGAGACTTCGCAAGCGTAGTCCGAGACTTGAAAGTCAGGGACAAAGTCAGACTTCATGAATAGCTTACTTTCCGTAGTCTCTGACTTCCCAAAGTCTTAGACTACAAAGTCTCAGACTTTGCCATAGTCTGAGACTACCATAGTCCCGCTCCATGAATCAGACCCCAAAGTTTGGGTCAATAACGATACAGTGTCCTGTCCCCCTGCAGTGACTAACTGGGCCTGACAGATTAGCGTCATATATCCAAAGGATATCAACCATTAACATCTCTAATGATATCAACTATTCGTTGTTGTGTGTTTGAATTCAATATAGCTATACATTTTATATAAGGTCTTAACCCTCTCCTTACCAACCATTTACGGATTTTTCCCGAAATGTCATATCTACTCAACGTAAAACTCGATTCTTTACACTCAAACTCAAAATAAATGAGAACACACCAAAACAAGGTCTACAAACTAGCATTTATGGTCTTATCAATATATCAAAGATGTTTCTTAAAATTTTATGATGTACACAAAGGAGTGGGTTAATTGTGGATTCAATTGTCAGCACCTAGTTCATTCCGACATAAGACCGCTTTGAGGAAGTATGCCACTTATACTATAGCTCTTCATTATTGAATACAGCCGTTTCTATATCTTAAAATGGAGAGCAACAATTGTTTGCCATCTTTTTAATAGTATCATAATTCATCTCAAAGAACATCCCGGCACGCTTGACATACCTACACTGACAGAGACCAATCAAGGCTGAGTGGACAGCGGAGTCAGAGGAAGGAAAAAGTATTCGACTAGCTCCCAAAATCAGAAACAGTCCATTTGCTCGTGTGACGAGCACCTTATTTATATTTTGGTAGGGCAATGTGGTCCAGAGGTATGACGCTCGCCTGCAGACCGGATGGTCCAAGGTTCGAGTCCTGCTCCGAGCAGCGCAGAGTTGAATAATGGGAAAAGGATCTTCACTCGCATTCTGTCAACGTACTCAGGTGTAAAATGATTACTTGGCCATTAACAGCGTTGTCTTTTTCTGAAAAAAAAAATGTAACATCGCTGAATAGGCGTCTTGTTTCGTCCTGCATGTTAAGGTTTGCTGTTCTTCTAGGGACCCCTTGCAAAGCGCTTTGAGTACCTTTGGTACTCGAGTTTTTTTTTAGTTTGTTTTTGTTATAATCACTTATTGATTTCACTATCGGGACCCCAAACAATCTGTCTCCCCACCAATTGTCCCATTCTTAAACTTAATTGTTAGCCATCAACCATGCTATGAAATAATATTTCTATGATTCTGAGAACCAGTTTAAATTCTAATTGCGGCTATTTAATTGCTTAACTCTCTCTCTCTCTCATTACTAACCATTTTCAGATTTGTCCTCAAAGCTTCACACCCACCCAACACAACAATAGGTTTTCTTCTACAAAAAGTAAAGCAACAAGTACATTCTATACAAAAAAAAAAAATGTTCTTTAAATTCCGTGCGTCTATGTGGTCTAGTGGTATGGCACTCGCTTTCGGATAATTTATTTATCTTTTACTCTGTCAACCAATCAAAGTGTTGTTAACTTCTAAATATTTTTAACAATCTGATATGAATAGCGAAGTGAAAGTATGAGAAAAGTGTTTCCGTTTGAAATTCGTATGAGTGCGTTAGTGAAGGATGTTCACGAGTTACATCTCGGACGACTGTCAAACGACAACAATATAAATATATATTATATATATATATATATATATATATATATATATATATACATGTGTGTGTGTGTGTGTGCGCGCGCGCGTGTATGTATATATATATATATATAGATGTCATGCTATGTTTTTTTCTTCTTTTCTTTTTGTTGTTATTTGATTTTTTAAATTGAATAATTTGAAAATACAAATCAGCATTGTATTGTCCTTATTGATTTTACATTTGATCAAAAGGCAAAAGTCGAATTTTGTTACTTCATTTATTTTAAAACAGTTGAGCACACAGATTACCAGCTGATATGTCTAAAAATGAATACGTAATAGTTACATTTTGCCCGTTGAACTGATGGTTCCTATTGTATTTTGTTAACCAATTAACTTTCTACCTCTAGTAAAACATGCTTTTAAAAATTTGGCCAGAAAACTCTTCCTTCACATATTGATCGATTTAAAGGACCCATGTGAGGTCCCAGGTTTGAGAGTTTTTGCCAAAAGAATTCATTTAAATCTATCGATATTTGAAGGACCAGTTTTCTGGCCCAATTTTTGAATTCATGGTTTTTTCAGAGTTTTACTGTTAACACAATGAACATTAAAGGAAAAAAAGATGTCTTATGCAAATTATCAGTAGATGTATACACCATCATATCGTGTCCCTATCATAGCATGTTACTATACACATAATGCTACTCACAAGATTAATGCATGGCATGGAACGAAATCCACCAAGACATTCCTGGGGTCGACAAAATAAAATTACTTCTGACCACTATATGCGCAGTATCCACTAAGCACGCTCTAAGGGCTTTATAATGGGTCTCTTGCCAACAGCAACAAGTAGGACGATATATAACGCCGGTTAGGCATTAATACAATTATTTCGGACAGAAACAACGTTGTTAAGAGCCATGTACTCATTGTACACCTGAGTACGATGAGAGAATGTGAGTAGAGAGCGTTTCTAAGGATTCAACTATACGCCGCTCAGAGTAGGAATCGAGCCCTGTGCCTTCCAATCTGAAGACCACCTAGCCAACCATCCAATACTAATAATGATAGGACCACACAACAATAACAGTGAGATGATTAACAATGGAATAAAATATCTTTTTAAAAGGGTACTATACATTTGACAGTCTCCTCCCAGCTAAAGATTTCGGACATAACCAGGGAAAAAACACCAAGCAATCTCAATCCAGAAAAAGGGTTTCATGGCATTGCAAAACATTTAGGTTATATCAGCGCCAGTAATAAAAAAAAAGGAAAGAAATATACGTGAAAAAATTAAAGTATCCAAGAAATTCCAAAAGCATACCATCAATGTACCTAAAAGTCTCATTCAAATGTTTAAAAGATTTTCAACACAAAAATGTAACGATCAGTCCATAAAAGAGAGAGGATTTACAATGAAAAATCCTTGCATACTTTTGACTATTTCCCTCTCAACCAAGGATTCCGGAGAGGATCAGGACAGAACCAAGTGACACAGCAAGTGACCTGTTCACCATGAGAGAGCAACATGGAAAGGGAAAGAGATAAGAGATAAAAGACACAGTGAGTGACCTCTCTTTCCACCATGGGAGGTCAGAAGACCCCATCCGGGGAAAAATAAAGAAATAGGAAAGATGAGAACGGACGTGGAACACAACAGTCAGCTGGAGAAGCACAATTCTCCCCCCCCCCCCCTTTCCCCATCCAAAAGAATTCAAGAATGAAAAATTGAACACGTGAATCTTTAAATTCAAATCTAAGAACACAATGTTGAGTTCTCAATTTTAATACAGCATCCATACTCATGTACATCACAATAGTATGAAAAAATGGCAACAATAAACGAAGGCAAATTAAAAAGTTGACAAAGGTTCCTCAAGACGACTTTTAAAATGTCAACGCTGGTATGGAGAAATGTATTAAGATCAAATATAGGATCCCTTTGAATCCATAAAATCTCAATAGAGAGTGGTTTGTAATAAGATTGACATATCAAAATATTGGGACCAGTTTGATTTCCTCTCTTTTTAATTTTGTCTTCAGAGGTTAGGTGAGAAATACGTATTCAATTTTAGTTGAATAAAATGTATTTATACCCCAGTGCTTCAGCCAAGAAAATATTCAACTTTTAATTCATACAACATGTTTGGTAATAATTGTTTTTTGTTCATTTATTATCTACGGCATCAAAATGTTTATATCTATTAATGTTTTGAGTTGACAAGTCACCGATTTTTGTCATAACATGACCAAAAAAAAAAGAATATAAATACAGATATAATGTTTAAAAGTCATGACAGATTCATAGTCGACAACTCAGAGTCCAGTAGCTGCATTTAGCTAGAGTTTCAGATTCAATAATTGTTTTTTGATTTTAAGGGTTTTACGGCGCTTGCAACAGATTCAATAACGATCCGGATAAGAATCCTCATTTTGCTATTATTTAAAAAGCCATACCTATGTTTATCAAGCCATAATTGGGTAGCTAAGTCATATTCAAATTGCCAAAAAGGACATTGTAATATGATCCACACATAGCAAGCAAACTATTCTCACCAAAATACAGGAAAACCTGCAGAAACGGGAATCAAGTTGGATTCCAAAGGCGATTCACGTTTCAAATTAGGGAAGAATTAAAATTGAGTTCTTTTACTTCAGGAAGTGATGTTGAATTTGATTTAAACTGATTAAGGTAATAATCTCATAGTGATGTTGAATTTGATTTAAACTGATTTATGTAATAATCTGATAATTGGATTTATTCACAAGTGATACACAATTATGGCGAAAGAAAGATCTTTCTTTTGTTTGCGGGAGTTAAGCTCTAAAAAAAATCAAGGAGATTGTCACATACACAATTAGACGTCTATAAACACATATTTACATATCACGAATTAAAAGTTTATGTAAGAGTGAGGCAGTTATTCTATAAGTTCTATGTGTAATAACCATTTAGATGGTGCCAAAAATATAACAAAAGACAGAAAAAGAAATGTTCGAAATATTGATAGTGGTGATTTCTTAAAAAGATGCCTAACATAATGCCACATCTAACTGCAGTATAATTTTAATTTTCAAAAATACAATATATGACTAGAGCAATATTTGCAATATTCAAAATGTTAATGTGTAAACTTTTTGGCCACTACTTTGCATGGCTTATACATTTCTGTCTTGGCAATTAATAAATCCAAATCCAACTGGCAATATATATTACTACTACGTAAACACTGCTATTAAGAAAAAAAAGAGAAGAAGAAGAAGAAGAAGAAGAAGAAGAAGAAGAAGAAGAAGAAGAAGAAGAAGAAGAAGAAGAAGAAGAAGAAGAGAAGAAGAAGAAGAAGAAGAAGAGAAGAGAAGAAAGAAGAAGAAGAAGAAGAAGAGAAGGAAAGAAGAAGAAGAGAAGAAGAAGAAGGAAGAAGAAGAAGAAAGAAGAAGAGAAGAAGAAGAAGAAGAAGAAGAAGAAGAGAAGAAGAAGAAGAAGAAGAAGAAGAAGAAGAAGAAGAAGAAGAAGAAGAAGAAGGAAGAAGAAGAAGAAGAAGAAGAAGAGAAGAAGAAGAAGAAGAAGAAGAAGAAGAAGAAGAAGAAGAAGAAGAAGAAGAAGAAGAAGAAGAAGAGGAAGAAGAGGAAGAAGGGGATGGAGAAGGAGAAGAAGAAGAATAAAAATGAAGGAGAAGAAGAATAATAAAAAAAATGAAGAAGAAGAAGAAGAAGAAGAAGAAGAAGAAGAAGAAGAAGAAGAAGAAGAAGAAGAAGAAGAGAAGAAGAAGAAGAAGAAGAAGAAGAAGAAGAGAAGAAGAAGATGGAGAAGAAGAAGAAGAAGAAGAAGAAGAAGAAAGAAGAAGAAGAGAAGAAGAAGAAGAAGAAGAAAGAAGAAAGAGAAGAAGAAGAAGAAGAAGAAGAAGAGAAGAAGAAGAAAGAAGAAGACAAGAACAAGAAGAACAAGAAGAACAAGAAGAAGAAGAACAAGAAGAACAAGAAGAACAAGAAAAAAAAAAAGATAAAGAAGAATAAGATGAGGGATGGGGAGGAGAAGAAGGATGAGAAGAGGAAGAGATGGGGAAGCATGTAAAAGAAGAATAAAGAAGAAGAAGAAGGAAGAGAGAAGAAGAAGAAGAAGAGAAGAAGAGAAGAAGAAGAAGAAGAAGAAGAAGAGAAGAAGAAGAAGAAGAAGAAGAAAGAAGATAGAAGAAGAAGAAGAAGAAGAAGAAGAAAACAACAACAACAAAACAAAAAGAACAGGACAAAGAAAAAAAAGAAGAAAAAAAAGAATAAGATGAGGAAGGGGAGAGAGGATAAGGATGGGAAGAGGAGGGAGGAAAAGAAAAAAGAAGAATAAAAATGAAGAAGAAGAATAAAAATGAAGAAGAAGAATAAAAATGAAGAAGAAGAAGAAGGAGAAAAAGAAGAATAAGATGAGGGATGGGGAGGAGGAGAAGGATGAGAAGAGGAAGAGATGGGGAAGCATGTAAAAGAAGAATAAAAATAAAGAAGAAGAAGAAGAGAAGAAGAAGAAGAAGAAGAAGAAGAAGAAGAAGAAGAAGAAGAAGAAGAAAGAAGAAGACAAAGAAGAAGAAGAAGAAGAAAAGAATAAGAGGGGGAGGGAGAGAGAAGAAGGGTGGGAAGAGAAAGAGATGGGGAAGAATGTAAAACAAGAACAAAAATAAAGAAGAAGAAGAAGAAGAAGAAGAAGAAGAAGAAGAAGAAGAAGAAGAAGAAGAAGAAGAAGAAGAAGAAGAAGAAGAAGAAGAAGAAGAAGAAGAAGAAGAGGAATAAGAAGAAGGAGAAGAGGATGAGGAAGAAGAAGAACAAGAAAAAAAAAAAAAAGAAGAATTAAATGAGGGATGGGAGGATGAGAAGGATGGAACGAGGAAGAGATGGGGAAGAATGAAAAAGAAGAATAAAAAGTAGAAGATGGAGAAGAAGGGAGTAGGAGAAGCATGGGAAGAGGAAGAGAAGGGGGAAAATGGGAAAAGAAGAATAAAAATGAAGAAGAAGAAGGTGATGGAGAAGGAGAGAGTGAAAGAGAAGCATAAGCAGAAGAAGGTGAAAGAGAAGCAGAAGAAGAAGAGAGAAGAAGAAGAAGAAGAAGAAGAAGAAGAAGAAGAAGAAGAAGAAGAAGAAGAAGAAGAAGAAGAAGAAGAAGAAGAAGAAGAAGAAGAAGAAGAAGAAGAAGAAGAAGAAGAAGAAGAAGAAGAAGACGAAGACAAAGAAGAAGACGAAGAAGAAGAAGAAGAAGAAGAAGACGAAGAAGAAGAAGAAGAAGAAAAAGAATAAGATGAGGGAGGGGGAGGAGGAGAAGGATGGGAAGAGGAAGAGATGGGGAAGAATGTAAAAGAAGAATAAAAATAAAGAAAAAGAAGAGGAAGAAGTAAAAGAAGAAGAAGAACAACAACAACAACAACAACCAGAACAACACCAACAACAACAACAAGAACAAAAAGAACAGGACAAAGAAGAAAAAGAAGAAAAAAAAAAGAATAAGATGAGGGAGGGGGAGGAAGATAAGGATGGGAAGAGGAGGGGGAAAAGAAAAAGAAGAATAAAAATGAAGAAGAAGAATAAAAATGAAGAAGAAGAAGTAGAAGAAGGAGAAGAAGGAGGAGGAGGAGGAGGATGGGGAGGAGGAGGGAGACGAGTGGTCATAAAATTTATACAACACTAAAAAAAAGAAAATGTTTAGAAATTTGATAAAGGTGATATATCCATGTTATAAATTAGGCAATCATCATTATAACATACAAAATGAGGTGAATGGATATCAAAATCATATTGGTGAACCTTTTCCTCAAAATAATTTAGGGTAAATTTGGCTGGTATGGAAAAGTGTGAAAGAAAGGAGAAAAAAAGTTTAACGTTTTGAAAATGACAAATTCATTTTATCTTTAGCAGAAGTGCACATTACGTTACTACTGCATTTGTAATTTCAGGATATGAACTTTCACTCTTTTCACTTAATATCTAACTTTGGATTCAGTCACATGAAATTGTGTCATCTCCAATTAATCAAACCACAAAAAATATGGTTTCCTCTATAATACGTCATAATTTCAAAACGTTGAAACCGTATTCATTTTAGCAGAAGTGTTTATCATATCACAACTGCATTAATTATTTTTACAACAAGCTTCCTGACAACTGAAGGCATCCACCCAGACCATGCAGCCATATACAGAGGGCATTCATGGAAAGAATGGGACTGCTGTAAAAAATGCTGCCATTCAGGAACCCAAAGAAGAACTGCCAAGCGGAGTTAATCTCCCCAGGAAAGATTGGTTGACACTGAACCGGGCAAGGTCTAAAGTGGGGAAGACCAAAACAACCTTACAAAATTGGGGACTTTCTTCAGACTACCGATGTCAATGTGGACACACGGCTCAAAACATGGACCACATCCTTCACGAGTGCGAACTTGAAACACATATCAGTGATATGGACCTGAGAGGCTGCACCCCTGAAGCCATCCAATGGATCCACCACTGGCGCGACACGATATGATGATGATGATGATGATCTCCAATTAATCAAACCACAAAAATATGGTTTCTTCTATAATACATCATAATTTCAAAACGTTGGAAAGGACAAAACTGTATTCCTTTTAGCAGAAGTGTTTATCATTTCACAACTGCATTAATTATTTTTACAACACGCGTTTTCACTCTCACCACTTCAGCCATAAAAATATCTTAACTTTAGAATTAGTCACACTAAATCGTGTGACAATATCAAATTTAACAAGCTAAGAATGTGATTCAAAAATTAAACATTTTCTCTGAGTGGTCTGAGCCGATATAATTGAGAATTATGAAAGTTTTGAGTGGCAGGTCACCTGACAGTATGGAAATAAAATTGGATCAATTGTAAAAAGACAATATAAAATACAGCCCCACAATAATGTGCCCTTTTTATTACAAGAGATTACATATGTATGTCATAAATACATTTTATAAAAAACTCATTTAAAAAAATAATACAATGTCATTAAAAATCCCCGATTTAAAAATCTATGTTAGAAAGTTTGGGAGCATCTTATAATTTATGGAGCAATAAACATTTAATTTGTTATTACAAATCCAAAATTTGAAAAATGTTGGGGATTTTCTTTAAAAAAAAAAAATGCCAAATAAAAAGCCATTTCCCAATTACAAAAGAATTTCATTTTTTTTTAAAAAATTTCCCTGTATGACTTTTTCTTAATTCAACATCGTATTAAATAAATTTAAATAAAAAAGATAAAAATACTTTTGGCCCCCTTTCCTTAAAAGAAAAGATTTTATTTCTAAATTTAAAAAAGTAAAAAAGATAAA
>NW_027625990.1:0-6528 GCF_034508935.2 Berghia stephanieae
TTGCACTCTGAGCGAAGGTGACGGGTTCATTTTCGATTTTTGAGCAAGTCATTTTGTGATCGGGCAGTTCAATCCTATTCTCACTATGGAGTAAGTAGGCACTTGCAAGAATTTTTCAAACAGTGGCTATGGGTATTAATTTAGCGTAGAAAAATAAAGGGGAGTGAAACATTAACTAGAGTGAAAAATTATCGCTCTGTCTCAACTGGTTAAAAAGTTATGACCGTTTATGTGGTGGAAAATCTCTATATATAGCTTAATAGGAAAAAATGTGACCAAAGCACAGCATCCCAATGGATAATCACTATAATTCAGAAACAGCTTCAGATACAACTTTGAAATTTTTACATGTGGTAAATCAACATCTCTGTAATACATTGCAAACAGAAAATGAATTATTTATTGAGAAAGAAAAGTATAGACGTCTAGTTTAGAGCTGAGACAGCTGAAATCAAGGAAAAATAGATCACGACATACAAATGAATGACCTATTGGAATTTTGGAAAAGTCAATAATAAAATATTTATTCACATGAAGATAGACCAAATACACCACTGAATTGGCGTCATTTAGTTGTTCACTTTGAACTTTTCAAAATGAAAATAGACCTCATAAAAGCAAAGATATGAACTGACAAATGTTTGAGGTGGTGTACTCTTCTTAGTTGATAGAGTTAGAGTGAGAATGACGAGAAATGAGTTGCCACTTAATTAAGGAAAAAAATTGTCGTATCTAGTTTACTTACCTTCTTTGTTGACTTTTTAATAAAAAGTACATTATTCTCATTTTCGAATGTTTTCAAATTGGAGAAAAGATGAGAATGTCTCGTTTACCGAGAGGGCCATTTTTTTTTGCTTCACACTTCTCAAAGAAAGACCGCGAAAAGTGGAGGCTGGTCGGCTGGTCCTTGAAAGCTCACAAATGCAACTTTAAACGCATAAGAGTGCTGGGAGTAGCTACAAATAGGTAAAGGAGCGGTGGTTTGCAACTTTAAACACATAAGAGCTCTGGGAGTACAAATAGTGAAAAGCGGTAGTTTTCGCTATTTGTAGTGGTAGTACAAATAACCACTTCGATAAAATTATGATGATAGCTCTATCATTCCTTGTTTTCTTTGATGTTTCATTTTTCTTTCAACACTTTTACAGTGTCATCAATGGCCATATGGGCAGATCACTTGCTGTGTTTTCTATCCTCCTATATGTTTTCTGTGTTGCTTTATATATTTGTCTTGGAATGGGATTACTTGGTTTTGTGCTGGAATCCTTGGCTGTGACTAACAGTGTGAGTGAAACAGTCAAATGCCTAGTGTTAGTTTTGGGATGTGATTTTTTTTCCAATGTAAATCATCTCCGTTATGTACTTTTATAATTTGGTTTGAATATATGTATAATGATTTGTAAACATTTGAATGTATTCCTCTTAATGAGATACAGTACTTGGGTCTGGAAGAGAAGTTAAGTAAGGTGATCTTAAACTTAGCATACACTGATGTGTGCTCTTGGAACCTACATTTGTTCCTATTTGAACTATTCCCCTTTGTCTTACTTTTTCTCCTGTACTTTCAATTGGAAATCTAGCATATTTTGACTATCCAATTTTCTTCCTTTTTACTTGCTCCGAAATGAGATAAATATGTCGCAAACGCAGTAAAACCCTTACACTACTACACTACTTTACAATACTTTTGTCTTACTTTTTCTTGTGCTTTCAGTTGTAAATCTATAGTTTTTTTGACTACCCCATGTATCTACCTCTTTACTGGTGCCGTTCGCAACTTTTTGTCTTTGGAATGAGATGAATTCCTCTTTATGGGGACCTGTGCTTGTGTTTGGATGAGACTTATAATACTTATGTGATCTCAAACTAAGTACATTGATGATAGTGTGCTCTTGGAATCTAGATTTGTTCCGTTTTGAAACCATTCCCTTGTCTTGCTTTTTCTTCCTCTTTACTGGCCCCGAAACGACATAAACGTTTTGCAAACGCCGTACCACCCTTAATAAACCATACATTGCGATGGTCAATCGCCTATGCCTCTTTAACTCGTTGCCTGACACTTCCTTAAAAACTTAAAATGACCTGGTATTACACGATTATCATAAGAGAGTTGTTAGTCGTGCTCAAGGAAACGAAACTTTGCCGTGAACCATGTGTGAGTTACTTAGAGTCTGTTTCTGGGCCCGTTTTCATGAGCGTGGACTCGATTTATTTACTTACAAGTCTAGTAAATGACTAGCTAATATTAAGCCTAAGCGAAGCAAGTGACCAACAAAATCGGATTTCATGAACGCTTTCTAGTCTCTTGGGTGGGGTTCCTGACCTCCCATAGTGGGCAGGGGGGTACATACTGTGTCTTCTATCTCCTTATATCTGTTTTCCAACATGCTTTCTGTCTTTGTCTTGGAATGAGATTACTTGGTTTTGTCCTGGCCCTGGGAGTCCTAGCTGAGAGGAAAACAGTCAAATGCATAGTTATTGTTTTGGGAGATGATATTTTTTCCTTGTAAATCATCTCTCTGTTATGCACTATTATATTTGTTATTTTGAATTTATACTGTAAGCATTTGAGTGTATTCCTCTTTGTTGGATTTTGTCCGGATGAGACTTATAGGTGATCTCAAACTAAGTACATTGGTGGTATGCTCTTGAATCTACATCTGATCCCTATTTGTTCCCAGTTCCCCTATGTCTTACTTTTTCTTGGGTGCTTTAATTATAATTCTAGAACTTTTTACTATCTCATTTTCTTCCTTTTTACTGGCGCTGATATAACCTAAATGTGTTGCAAGCGCCGTAAAACCCTTAAAAACAAAAACAACTTTCTAGTCTCGGACTAGCTAGTCTCTTGCCTAGAACTAGAAGTGGGCTTTGTAAGGACGGTGACCAATTCCGCGATTTTGTGCGGGTAACATCCGCTCTCCAGTACACGACGGCAGGTAATATACCCGTCTTCATACTTTCAACGCAAAAGATTTCCAAAGAGGAATTAGCAACACATCCGGTATAGATTGTATGCGCTAGGCTAAGAAGCTCACAACATTGCCATCCGGAAATATAAGGGACTGACACACAAAACTATGTGTAACCATGAACATTTATAGTCTGGTTCATACACTTTAGTGAGAAGTACTCATAAACGTGGATGGCAAAAACAATAACAAAGACCTGAGTGACGTCAGCTTCGTTCTATCGATAGATATATTTATTTCATTATTTTCATATTCCAACTTACCTTTGTCAGATGAATCAAATCACGCGATATTGACATTCGACAGCTGGACTACAACGATGGTTCTGATGAATCACATTATTTCAGTCAGTTACAATGCCAGCAGAATAACTTTTGTCTCCACTATAGTTTCTAATCATTTATTTGGTTGTTCTTTGTCGCAAATCATTCGATTACGAATCTCCTGTCACTCACGACTCACTTAGCTGATTAGATTCAGTTTTTTTGTTTGTTTTTTTTTTTTGTTTTTTTTTTTTTTTTTTTTTTTTTTTTTTTTTTTTTTTTTTTTTTTTTTTTTTTGGGGGGGGTTGTTTTTACTCACAAAAATGTGTACTTTCAACGATCTGCACTATCTTATAGTTTTTAAAGCTAGTGTGAATAGCAACTGGACACTTTTTGCCTCTGTCATTCGTAACCCATGTATTTTCCTTCCGAATCGAGGCTCTCTCATTTAAAAATAGCTGCTATCTTGTTGACGCTATGCCGTATCCTAGTTACCCGTCTCAATCTACTGACTTGTGAAGTCCTGCCTCAACAAATGACTAAAACTTGACCAAGCATAGTCCGAAGGTGCTGTGACGAACGATTTTCTTTCTCTTATGATTTCTTTATCATTCGTCAGCGTCTAATTCAAAACCACTTCAAATTTTAGTAGACAACAATATTTGCGAAGGAAAATTACACCTTGAGTTAAAACACTGAACATGGACAGTTTTATTATACAGTTAAGCTAATGTAAACATACACTCGTCAAAGTCATTGTATAACGGTAAGATCTTACCACTCACTTCCCGCTTTTTGGGCTTTGTCATCTGTTCAATGGCCTGTCCATTGACTGCATATCTCCTGCTAATAGTCCTTTCCAAACAAGACTTCAGGTGTGTTTATGCCCTCAGGTTCGCGTCTCGTTCAAAAGTAGCTAAAATTGCAATTAATATTCTAGCTCTCCGTTATCTCCCTACCCAGTTGTTAATCAAAAGCATCTAAACGTCATTGGTTATCTAAATAGGAACATTCTTTCTGATTGGCTATCCCCATAATTGTTGGCGTGGCCTTACTTTACAAAACCAAATTTATCTCAGAAGTGAGACACACACACCAAGAATCCCAAGGAAGAAGAACCAATTCTTAAACTTCAAACTTGTAAAAAGTTCAACTATCTCTCGGTTGAAGGTAAATTATTATTGGTTAACTTATTCATAGTGGAACGAGATATTACTGTGAATTCAATGCTTAACCTACCATTACTATTATAATTTGTGTATATTTTATTTGTGCTTTATTCTATGAATGTTCGTAAGTTGAAATACTTGTACAAAACTATATCTATAAGTATATTATACTATAGTTAACATTTGTTTATGGCCTATGCTATTATTTCATGTATATTCAATATGTATATGGCATGATGTCTGTACTCTACCGCCAATCCGCGGCCACACATCATAATCACAATTATAAGTTATAAACCATATAATACAAGAGACATAACCCTGTTAAATTCTCATTATGTAAGATAGCTCGACTGTCAGTTGATGTTTGATACAAATGCAATAACTAACCATTACCATGGAGTTACTGCTTCGCCTTTCCTTGGTCGGCAAATAAAAGCTATTATGATGTGTCGCTCAAGGACGACCCGGTGGCGAAAGATAAACAAGATTTGACTCTAAGACCTTTTTGTTTTAACTCTTAATTGGAGGTCCTTGCCCAGTCCGTGTCCAATCCCTGCCTAGAATCCCTACCTCTCAGTCCTTGCTTAGCACCCAATCCCTGCCTCCCAGCCCTTGCTTAGCACGCAATCCCTGCCTCCCAGCCCTTGCTTAGCACCCAATCCCTGATGTCAGTCATCGCCGACACCAGAATCTTCCTGTCAGCCATTAGCCACAACACACTGTTGTGAAGTCAAGAAAACCCTGGAACTAGGAGCCAACCTGTATTTGGATTTATTCTTATACGAGAAGAAGAAGAAGAATTAAGCCGTCACGGTCCTAAGGAAAGAAAACTTCCGCTGAGAGTAGTCAGTCACCTTTTCAATCGAAGAAAATCTTTATTTCGCATTTATTATTCCCGTTGACCTTTAATGGGATACAAAGAAAGCGTAACCGGAAAAATGTATGTGTGTGTGTGTGTGTGTGTGTGTGTGTGTGTGTGTGTCGGTAGCAAAATAGAGAGACTCGACCCGGTCCGACACACGCTGTGTGTTTAGTTGATTACTGACTACGCGTGTGTTCGACGACTCGAGACGCGACAAGACCTGTGGCGATTCAGTGAGGAATCGGCAACTGACAGTACGCGTGGGCAGCATATTAGGCAGTGAATACGTGTGGGCCCTTAACAGTTAAGTGCTGACATTAAATAAAAATATTTGTGTTAGTGCATGACATAATCAGTCGGGAGGTGAAAATTTTGGATTTGTATTTTTTTTTTTCATTTTCAGAAAGAACATGCTCCCCATAACATTTAATTTTTTTATTTGAAGAAATGGGGTAATTTTTTCTTGAAGTTATGGTCAGATGTAGGGGAAAGGTGTGTAAAAACGTTTTTTCTTTCACTGGTGATTTTTTTATCATTCGCAGCGTCCTTTCAAAACCCTTAAATTTAGTAGACAACAACTTTGCAAAACAGAAGCGTAATACTAGGCGGTCGACCAAACTAGAAACCGTGAATGATCGAAGACGTTTTACTCACTTCTATACGAATAGAGGTGGGGTAGATTAACCCTTAGTGTTCAGATTTTTTTTGGTGGGGAAGGGGATTCCCTACATGGCCATGTCAATCATGAGACACCCTTTTTGATGAAAAAACCCTCTACCCTTTGAGTATGCAGTGGGGCATTTTCGTTTTCTAGGGCCTAAGGCACAGCCTCTTATGGTTTTCACACTATATTTATGACATCAACCCAATCCAAATTTTGGGGTCCGCATTCGTCACCGCCCCCAAACCCGCCGGGGAGCATCGTCCAACACACCGTTCGACTAGAGCTCTCCGTCTCGGTTCTTGCCCACACGGGGTCATGTTGGCAGGTAGAAAACCCCCCCCGAGAAGCGCACTTTCGTTTGGGAGCTCCTCGACCGAAGCCGATTCGCAGCCACCCTGTCTCCCTTACTGGACAAAGCCTGGCAACTTCTCACCAAGCTTAAGTTTGAGGATGTACGTCCCCCCCCCACGAGGGTTGAATTCGTCCAAACCGACTTCCATCTCGATGGCAGCCTTTCCGTTCAGGGATCGCGTCAAGGGTTGCCGGGGCTTATTTCGGGTCGAAACGGGGGCGCCGACCCTTATCCTTTAGAGGG
>NW_027625991.1:0-6536 GCF_034508935.2 Berghia stephanieae
TTGAAATTGGCGGCTTTACATCACGCAAATTAATAGGAAGCCGAAGGCACATCATTGTACTTAATTTAATCTCCATATACGATGTCAATATACGAAAGATTAATAAAGGACACTATTACCAAGTAGTCAATATTTTCAGCACTTCGTCCGTTAGCGAATAATTGGTATCCATTTTTTGCCCTGACGAGAAGTTAGAATGTTTACGGGCTCGGATTTGAAATGTCTACGGGTTGAAACTGGGTGAAATAGAATGATACAGAACGTAAAAGCCTCAGTTCGGTCTACGAACAACACAACTTGCCTATGCTGTTAAACTCAGAAAAAGGGTTAATGTTGTCAGGGGTGTTGGGATTGTTAATTTGATCTGGGTATGGGTCTCTGGATAACATCAATATGACAGATGTCTCTAATACTAATAAGTCTGATAAAGGTACGATTACTGGCGAAAAACAAAATTCCCAACTTTAGTTTAAAAAATTTTAAAATAAAAAACACGGAAATATATACATAATAAGCTTGATATATTTTAAGCAATGGTTACAAGAAAAAAATCCACGATATATATATATATAATATATATATATATATATATAATATTATATATTATATATATATATATATATATATATATCAATAATTCCGTACTCAAACAACTTTGTATGCAAATGTTGTATTCCAGATTTGTAATGTGGCTTATCACCACTCAAGGGTGTAATTCAATATATATTATTATAACTAAAGTGTGTCTTTGTACGCAGTGATACAGGACCTGCAAAGCATTCGACTTATTGTATTATAGTGGAATGCTGGGATGCAATTTCGAAAGGGATTTGTAGGTTAACAAAGCATCCACATTGCCGTGTACAAATACGCAGGTCTGATAGCCAAACCTGCTTATGGCCTAGTTTAACATTGTTGTATAATGGACAACATTTTGCGTCATTTTGTTTTGAGATTTCCATAACAACAATGAGCCCATAAGGAAATGGTTTATCAGACCTGAAATTAAGTGCATGTCGATCCATATCAATTTAAAAACCATCACCATCACTACCATCACTACTTATCATAAGTATCAGCACCGCAATCAATATCACTACCATGGCGTTATACCTACCATTAACATATCAAGTAGTGCTACCACTAGCAAAATCATAACTATCATCTCAGCCACCACCACTCTAGAAAACAATCATTTAAACAATACCATAAGCGCACACTATAGCGTCACCATTGCCATCAACTTTATCACTTCAGCTTCTTGATCAGTGACACCACCACTACCGTCACTTCATCATCGTCGAAACAAGAACAAAATCACTGCTACCATTGTCACAAATACTAACGAAAGATTTTATCTAGGGCAATATCCGTTTGAAGTATCAAAGCGCTTTACAAGGGGTCCAAGCCAACAGCAACACTTAACATCCTACATGGCGCCTGTTAGGCGATTTAACATTTTTTTCAGACAGAACAACGCAGTTAACGTCCAATCCGAAAGCTAGCGTCATACCACAAGGCCACATAGCCACACAAATCGTATTAATTACAAGTTTAAGTGTTGTAAACCATTGTGTTTCTCCTTCAAATAAATTTAATTAACATGTTCATTCCAGCTAATCCCATATTCCCGAGGTAAGTTCATTTATGTAATTCAAGACATCCTCTCATGTCTGTTCCTATATTCTCTCTCTCCGTCTCCCTCTCCGTCTCTCTCTCTTCTCTCTATCTCCCTCTCTCTCTATCTCCCTCTCTTTCTATCTCTCTCCTCTCTCTCTCTCTCCTTCTCACTCTCATTCTATCTATCTCTCTATCCCTCTTTGCTGACCAAATTATGATATTGTGAGCCGTGAGACATCTATCTAAGGTTCCTTTTTTATTTTACAGGTCCTTTTTAATTTGTCTTTTTTGTCTTATGGCAATTCGGTTATCTTGCACATCTAAAATAAACACGATAGCAATATTGGAAATGATGATGGCACAAGTGTTGATATGGTAGTGATGACGGTAACCTTGTTGATATTGGTATTGATCGTGACAACAGGGTGATATTAGAATCGATGGTGGCAAGAGTAATGATATTGATTTTGGTGGTGGCAATAGTGTTGATATTGGTATTGGTGATGGCAAGTGTTAATATTGGTTTAAATGGAAACAAAGTAACTGATAACGATATAATTAATACAACAGTTGTGCTATTAATATTGTGTATTGAATTTTGGGGTAAGTATAGATAGTAGAGTCGATACTATAAAGCTTAAAATATATGAAAGACTAAAATTGATTGATATTTACTAACTGTCAGTCACACATGGATAGGAGAATGATACATAAAGATTAAACCTTTCACGTAATTATAGTTAAATTATGTTTCTTTATATCAACTGTATAAATACTCAACTAAACGTGATCAAATCGTTTTACAAGGTGTCCCCAGTCATCAGGTTTACTGAACAAGTACAAGACATGGCGCCAGTTGGGGGATAATACAATATTTTCAAGGAAAGACAAATCTGTTAACAGCCATGTACTCATGTTCCTCCTGTGTTCGGTGAAAGAACGTGAGTAAAGATTCTAACGGAAGGACTAAACTAAGCGCTGAACGATGTTTAAACCCAGGACCATCCGATTCCAAAGCGATTGTTATAATTAAAACTACATATTGATCCGATCTACTCCTATATTCCTCAGGTGTTGATGTTGATTTCAATAGAATCTATATAATGTAAATACTTTAACTATTTTTTACTGAAATGTCTAATCTTTTGTTTGTTTCTTTCTTTCTCCTATCCATGCGTTACTAACAGGGAGTAAGTATCAATTAATTATAATCTTTCATTAATTTTTTGCTTAGAATTGCCGTGCCATTAAGCAAAAAATTAATGAAAGATTATAATTAATTGATACTTACTCCCTGTTAGTAACGCATAGATAGGAGAAAGAAAGAAACAAACAAAAGATTAGACATTTCAGTAAAAATAGTTAAAGTATTTTCATATATATCATTTGCATAACAGACACAAGAAGTTGATCTTTTTAATAGGGCAATATAATTTACAGGTTGTCTCCTGTCATCAGGTTCACTTAAATGTAAAACGAGACATGACGCAATATTTTCAGACACAGACAATGTTGTTAACAGCCATTTTAAACCTAAGTTCGGTGACAGAATGTGATTAAAGAGTCTTTCCCTAGAACTCAACTATGCGCTGCACGAGGGTCGAACCAAGACCTTCCGATCCGAAAACGACTGTTATAACACAAGACCACATTGCCGCACAGATTCTATTCATCAGAAGTTTATTTATTTAAAAAAAACCGATATGTTTCTCATTTTTTAAAAATTGATTGACATGTTCATCCCGTGTACTACCATATTCCTGAGTTGTGTTATATTTACGGAAGTTGAGCTAACCATTCTCTCTCTCTCTCTCTCTCTCTCTCTCTCTCTCTCTCTCTCTCTCTCTCTCTCTCTCTTTTTTAATTATATATATATATATATATATATATATATTATATTATTCTATATGTATTTTAAACCTGAGTTCCATAAGAGAATGTGAATAAAGATTATTTCCTAAAGACTCAACCCTTTAATTGTTAAAAAACCTTTGTAAGTCACATTCTATTCTTATATTTACGGAAGTTGAGCTAACCATTCTCTCTCTCTCTCTCTCTCTCTCTCTCTCTCTCTCTCTCTCTCTCTCTCTCTATCTTCTCTCCATTTATATATATATATATATATATATATATATATATATATATTTATATATCTATATGTATTTTAAACCTGAGTTCCATAAGAGAATGTGAATAAAGATTATTTCCTAAAGACTCAACCTTTAATTGTTAAAAAACCTTTGTAAGTCACATTCTATTCAATGAAATTAACATGTTCATACATACAACAGTATTGTGATTGGTATTGAGAATTGCCTATTGGGGAATGTATAGGTAGTAGTATCGTTGTTATTAAGCGTAAAATAAATGAAACAATAAATTGATTGATACTTACTTTCTGTTAGTCACACATGGATGGGAGAAAGAAATATCAAAGATTAGACCTTTAAGTAAATATAGTTAAAGTATTTTTTTGTTTTGTGTCAATTGTTTCAAAAACAAAAATTTGATCTCTTCAATAACGAAATATACACTAAACGTGCTCAAAGCCCTATACAAGGATTCCCCAGTCATAAGGTTAAGGGAGCACGTAGGACGAGACATGACGCCAGTTAGGGGATATTATATTTTTCGGACACAGACAAATCATTTATCGGCCAAATACTCATTTTAAACCTGAGTTTGAAGAGAGCATGTGAGTAAAGATTCTTTCCCAAAGACTCAACTCTGTGCTGATCGAGGGTCGATCAGTGTTGATATTGGTAGTAATGATGGCAATAGTGTCGATATAGGTATTATGGATGGCAACACTGTTATTATTGGTTTCGAGGGAAACAAAAAATTGATAAAGATAATAAATATAACATATTGCTATTGTTATTGAGTATTAAATTCTAGGGTATCTGTAGATAGTATTGTCGGTGCCATTAAGCAAAAAATTAATGAAAGATTATAATTAATTGATACTTACTCCCTGTTAGTAACGCATAGATAGGAGAAAGAAAGAAACAAACAAAAGATTAGACATTTCAGTAAAAATAGTTAAAGTATTTTCATATATATCATTTGCATAACAGACACAAGAAGTTGATCTTTTTAATAGGGCAATATAATTTAAACGTGCTCAAAGCGCTTTACAGGTTGTCTCCTGTCATCAGGTTCACTTAAATGTAAAACGAGACATGACGCAATATTTTCAGACACAGACAATGTTGTTAACAGCCATTTTAAACCTAAGTTCGGTGACAGAATGTCTTTCCCTAGAACTCAACTATGCGCTGCACGAGGGTCGAACCAAGACCTTCCGATCCGAAAACGACTGTTATAACACAAGACCACATGGCCGCACAGAAGTTTATTTATATTAAAAAACCCGATATGTTTCTCATTCTTTTAAAATTGATTGACATGTGCAACCCGTGTACTTCCATACTCCTGAGTTCTGTATATTTACGGAAACTTGAGCTAACCTAGTCTCTCTCTCTCTCTCTCTCTCTCCTCTCTCTCTCTCTCTCTCTTCTCTCTTTATATATATATTATTATATATATATTAAAATTAATATATATATATATATATATATATATATATATATATATAAATTATATATATAATAAATATATATATATATATTTATATAAATTATATATATATATTAATATATTAATATATATTATATATATATATATATATATATTATTATCTCTCCCCTCTAAACAAACCCGTAACAGATAACAATATTGGTAATGATGAAGGGAAACGTGTTGATATTAATGATAACAGGGATGATATTGGTATTGATGACGGTAAGCGTGTTGATATTGATGACAACAGGGAAGATATTGATATTAAAGATGGCAACAGAATTTACATTGATATTTATGTCTGTAATATTGATGATGTTGGTATTGATGGAGGCAAAAGTGTTGATATTTGTATTGATGAAGTTAACAATGTTGATATTGGTATTGATAGTGCCAACAGTCTTGATGCTGGTCTTGTGGTGGAAAAGTGTTGATATTGGTATTGATTATAGAAAGTGTTAATAATTGTTTCGATTGAAACAAAATATTTGATCTACATAATACATACATCAGTATTGGGATTGGTATTGAGAATTGACTTTTGGGGTAACTATAGATAGTAGTATCGTTGTTATTAAGCATAAAATAAATGAAACAATATAATTGATTGATACTTACACTCTGTTAGTCACAAATGGATGGGAGAAATAAATAACAAAGATTAGACCTTTAAGTAAATATAGTTAAAGCATATTTTTTTATATCAATTGTTTCAATACACAAAAACTTGATCTTTTCAATAACGAAATATACACTAAACTTGCTCAAAGCGGTATACAAGGTTTCCCCAGTTATAAGGTTAAGCGAACACGTAGGACGAGACATGACGCCAGTTGGAGGATATTATATTTTTCAGACATAGACAAATCTTTTAACGGCCAATTACTCAGTTTAAACCTGAGTTCGATGAGAGATTGTAAGTAAAGTTTATTTCCCAAAGACTTAACTCTGTGCTGATTGAGGGTCGTTCCCCGGACCGTCCGATCCGAAAGATAGTGGCATATCACAAGGCAATATAGACGCACAAACCATATGATTTTTACGTTTAATAGTTATAAAAACCTTTGTAATTCACATTCTATTCAATTTTAGTTACATGTTCATCCCATCTTCCCCTAAAGTCCTTAGGTTTGTCCACTTACGTTCTCCCCTCTTTCTCTCCTCTCTCCTCTCTCTCTCTTTTCTTTTTATAATAATATATATATATATTTATATATATAATTAAAATATATATATATATATATAATATATAATATAAATATAATATTTAACCTTTTTTTTCTCTCCTCTACCACCCTTTTCCCCTCTATATAATATAATATATATATATATTT
>NW_027625992.1:0-6528 GCF_034508935.2 Berghia stephanieae
CCAAGATAGATATTTAAAACAATCAATACTGAAGACGGGGTTTTCTGGCCAAACTTAAAAATTGTGTCTTTTAAAGAAACAGTAAACGCAAAAGAAAAATGAAATCCTTTTTTTTTTTGGTCTATACAAAAAAGGAAAAATAACATAGTAAAAAATTTTGGGAAGAAAGGGGTCAATTGCTATCCATGGGTTCTTTTACCCAGGGGTTGATACTGAGTATAGTAGTAGTAGTAGTATAGTTAGTAGAGTAGAGTAGTAGATAGTGGGAGAAATAGTATAGATAGTATTAAGTAGTAGTAGTGTGTAGTATTTATATAGTAGTAGTAGTAGTAGTAGTAGTAGTAGTAGTAATAGTAATAGTTAGTAGTAGAAATAGTAGTAGTGTAGTAGTAGTATAGTATATTTTGTAATAATACATAGTAGTATAGTAGTAGTATAGTAGTAGTAGATAGTAGTGTATAGTAGTAGTAGTAGTAGTTTAGTAGAAATAGATATTTAAGTAGTGGGGGTGTATTAGTTTATTTTTTGTAGTGTGGGAGTAGTAGTTTAAAATGAGTGTAAGTATATTAGTAGTATAGTTTATAGTATTATAGTATATAAGAGTATAGATGTATAGTAGTGTATATATAGTAGTAGTAGTAGTAGTATTAGTATTTAGTTAGAAATATAGTAGAAATAAATTTAAATTTTTGTTCATCAAAGCACAATACCATTTTAAAAGGGGTCCCAAGCCAACAGTAACACCTCACATTTGGGAGGGGAAACATAAGCCAACAATTTTTTTCTGAAGAAAACCTGTAAACCGGTACTCATTTCCCCCGGGTACAGTGAGGCTTTTTAAAAAAGGGGCCTTTTAAAAGATGACTATGCATCCTAAAAGGGGACTCGAACCCAAAACTTCCAAAGGGAGGCAACCACTAGCCAATGCCACACAATTCGTATCCTGTACCTTGTCTCCAATATTTAACAGGACCAAAAGGCAGGTGTGTGTGAGCAACGAAAACCCTTTTATATCAAATAACCTTTTGTCTCTTTGCCTCCCACGTCAAATGTCCCCAAAATGATGAAGGTGGGGATGTAAATAAAATTTTAAAACCCTTGGGTCCCGCATCTAAGAATCGTCGCCTGGGAAATTTTCCCCCCAAGGAAAAAGAAATTTATAAAACAAGTGTTGTGTCAACAGGAAC
This sequence comes from Berghia stephanieae, assembly GCF_034508935.2. NCBI lineage: Eukaryota > Metazoa > Mollusca > Gastropoda > Nudibranchia > Aeolidiidae > Berghia > Berghia stephanieae. The sequence goes on from NW_027625992.1 coordinate 1,188, forward strand.
CGATTTGTCCCCTTTAGCAAATTGGGTTAATAATTTTGCCCAAAAAAAAATAAACAAAAAGTGCCGAACAAGCTCAAACCCCGGGACCCCCCGGGGTCACAGTGAAATTTCCTAACCATTGGGTACTTCTCAGTGCAATCCCTAACCTTTGGGGGTCACTTCTGTGCAATGCCTTAACCAGGGGTCATTCTCAGTCAATCCCTTTAACCCTTTGGGTCACTTCTCATTCAATGCCTTAACCTTTGGGGTCACTTTCGGCAATCCCTTAACCTTGGTCACTTCTCAGTGCAACCCTTAACCTTTGGGGTCACTTCTGCTGGGGGCTTAAAAAAGAAAATAAAACAAAAATAATAAAACAGTTTCAAAAAAAACAAAACCCAAAACAGGGAACTTTGGGGCTAAAAAACCCCTTCTTAGCCAAAACCTAAAAAAAAACCCAATGAAAGTGTAAATAAATGTAAAAAACCAACGAACTGTGAAACGCCCCGTGTTTGGTCATTTCTTTTGAAGCTGTTTTTTTCTTTCTTGTTTATTCCTTTTTGCTCTTCCCCAATGGATGAAGCAGACAGGTCCGTGACAACTGGTTGTTCAATGTCAAACTGAAGTCACCATCCCCATCACAACTTTCAGTGACTAAATTTTTTGTATAAACACCATCAGAGTTACATAATCACCGATTTTAAGTCTACAAAAATTTTTGCCACCAATTTTTTATTTTTTTGATGACATAGAGGTCTAAAAGAAAAAAAATTTAAAAAAGCCGGTGCAATAGCCATATGTAAGACTCAATTTTTGTCCACCGATCATGAAAATAGATTCAGAAGGTTGCCCCCGATCATGAAAAGACTTCAAGTTTTGACCCCCGTCATAAAATAGATTTCAGAGTTTTGATCCACCGTCATGAAAATAGACTTCAGAGTTTTGTCCACCGCATGAAATAGACTTAGATTTTGATCCACCGTTCATGAAAAAACTTCAGAGTTTTGATCCCCCGATCAGAAATAACTCAAAAGGTGATCCCCAAACCATCAAAATGAATATTTGGGTTTCGAAAAAGATTTCGGTTCTCAAGTTGAATTGAAATCTTTACATATAGGAAATTTTTCGGTCAATTTTAAGGGATTTAACATATCAAAAAAAATCGGAAAAAAAACAAGGAAAATTTTTTTAAACTTTTAAAAGTAAAATCTTACTGAGAAAGTGGTTTGGGTGGGTCTAAAAATATGTAGAATTGGTTGGGTGGTACTAAAAAAGATGTGAGAATGTGGTTGGATGGCTATTAAAAATAGTGAGAAAGTGGTTGGAGGGTACTAAAATGATTTAGAATTTGGGTTTGGGTGGCTACTAAAAAAGTATGAGAATGTGGCTGGATGGCATAAAAATGAAATTGAAATGTTGGTGGCTATTAAAAATGATATGAGAATTGGGTGGATGGCTACTAAAAATGATAAGAGAAATTTTTTGGATGGGTACTAAAAAAGATTGAGAATTGGGTTGGGTTCTATAAAAATAGTGAGAAGTGGCTGGGTGGGTATTAAAAAAAGATGGGAATGTGGGTTTGGGTGGTACTAAAAAAGATGTGAAATTGGTTGGGTGGTACAAAATGATTTAGAATGTGGGGGGATGGGACTAAAAATATATGAAATGGTTTGGGGCTACTAAAACAAGGGGAATGTGGTTTGGGTGGGACTAAAAATGATATGAGAAGTGGTTTATGGTACTAAAAACAAGGGGGGAATGTGTTGGGTGGCTACTAAAAAGATGTGGAAAAGTTTGGAGGGTACTAAAAAAAGAGTAAATGTGGGTTTTGGGTATTAAAAAAAAAGGTAAATTGGGTTTGGGTGGTACTAAAAAAAATGGAAAAGTGGTTGGGGGGCTCTAAAAACAAGGGGAAAGTGGTTGGATGGGTACTAAAAAAATGTAAAAGTGTTGGGTGGCTACTAAAAATGAATGGAAAAGTGGTTGTGGCTACAAAAAGATGTGAGAATTGGGTTTGGGTGGGTACTAAAATGAAGAAATTGTTGATGGTACTAAAAAGATTGAAATGTGGTTGGATGGTACTAAAAAAAGAAAGAGAAAGGGTTGGATGGTACTAAAAATGAATTGAGAATGTGGTTGGAGGTACAAAAACAAAGGGGAGAATTGGTTGGATGGCTAAAAAATGATAGAAATTGCGGGTGGGTACTAAAAAGATGTGGAAAAGTGGGTTGGGTTTTACTAAAAACAATGGGGAATTTTGGGTGGGTACTAAAAATGAGTAAAAGTGGTTGGGTGGGGACTAAAAATATTTAAATGTGGTTGGATGGGGTACTAAAAATGATGTGAGACTGTTTGGATGGCTTTAAAAATGATGTAGAATGTTTTTTGGGTGGGTACAAAAAAAGATGTGGAATGTGGTTGGATGGTATAAAAAGAATGAGAATGTGGTTTTATGGTACTAAAAATGATATGGGAAAGTGGTTGGGGGGCTATAAAAACGATATGAAATTGGGTTTGGATGCTACAAAAAAAAAGGGAAATTTGGTTGGATGGTACAAAAAAGATGTGAGAATTGGTTTTGGATGGTACTAAAAAAGATGTGAAATGGGTTGGTGGGTACTAAAAAAAGATGTGAGAATGGGTTGGGTGGGAATTTTTTTAAAAAGACCTTGTATTCAAAAAAATGCATTTGACATCTGACAGAGTTTTTTTTTTTAGATCACCGATGTGTGGAGGAACAAATTACGAACTCAGCATTTTTACTGTTTTTAAATGACAATTTTCTCACAAAATTTATCATTCGATTAAAAAAAATTTTTAAAGGGTTTATACGGGCTTTCTATGTTGTTCTTTATACTCATGGCAGTTTTTTGGTTTTTTTAAGCTATTGAACACTGAAAAAATTTAAAACCCCCAAACTCCAAAAAGCCAACACATCCCTCCTCTTTGCCCACAAAAATTTTGGGCCTGACTTGACAAAACCTTCTCAAAAACCCACATGGCCTCTCCCGGGGCCAAGGCACATTCAACGGGATATTTCTTCTCCACTGTTTCGACGGGCCATATTTTTGGGTTGGAGTAAAACAATAAACAGTTATCTTGGCAACCCTTCATGGTGACTCCCCGATTTTTGGGTCTACACACAAATAAAAAAATATATAAAAAAATTTCCCTTTTATTCACCCCCGGGGGGAAATTTGTATTAGGGTTTTTTCCAAAGAAACGGGAATAACCCAGCATCACGCTGCAATCAAAAATTGAGCTGGGGTAGTGATGGTCAGGGCCACCGCACGCCCCAACCCGAGTGGTTTGTTGTGTAATGTGGATCCTAAGTAATGAAGGAACACTCCTTCAAAAATTTTCCAGACGGTCCACTGTACTCAGTCTGCTCCCCAGATCTGTGTGGAGTGGGTGGGTTTGGAACGACGACTTTGATGATGATTTCAATTTACATCACTTTGAGTTACGATTCTTTCCCAAATTTATCCCCTTTTGAGACAGGGAAAATTTTTTTAAAATTTTTAAAAAAAGTCAAAGTAGGGAAAAACAAACAAAAAGTGATCTCCCTAAAAAAAATAAGTTTCTGAATAAAAAAAATTTCCGATTAATTGGGAAAGGGGGTGAGATTTCAATAAAAATTTTTAAAAGATTTCATCACATATGGCCAAAAAAAACCTGAACGAATGGTTTGAAAATTTTTTTTCTATTGTAAATTCAACGGGAAATCACCTTTTTTCTTTTTTTAAAGTAAAATTATTTTTTTTGAGTTTGTTTTTTCCTTCTTTCTGTTTTTTTAGATTGCCTTTATTTTTTTTTTCCCTTTTTTGGGGGGGGGGGGGGGTATGTGGGGGGAAAGGGAAGAAGAAAATTTTTCTTTTTTTTTTATCAACTAAATCAAGGTCAAAAAATCTCTACTCTGAGAAAAAAAATTTGTGATGATAATTCTTTTTCCCAATAGTCTGGACCTCAGTTATTTATAAGGACCCCCTTGGAAATTCGGGTCTGAGGAGATAGAAAATAAAATGTGGGGAGATTATTGGGGGTCTGGGAAAAAAATTTTTTTCCCCCACCAAACAAAAACCCCCAATATCCCACTATAACAATCACCACACACTACCACAACAACACCACAAATTACTCCAAACCATCGACACTACCCCCCCCCACCACCACAACAAATACCGTCAAAATTACCCCTAAAAAAAACAACACGCATACCAGTACCACAACAAACACCATAATATTCCATACCACCACAATACTAAACACCACCACCACAGCAAAACCATAAAAAATTTAATGAATAATAAAAAAATAATAAAAAAAACCTTTAAAAATTCCACTGCCCCAAAAAATAATTTAAATACCCCCTAAAAAAAAAAAAATACTACCACGCCCCCAAACAATGTAATAATATAAAAAAAACACCATAATATTATTTAAAAAACTTAGCACTTCACCCCAAAAACACCCTCAAATTTCCACCAAAAAACCTCAACATACAAACCCCAACAAAAAACCCTCTAAAGAACACCAAAACAACCCCTATCAAAAGCACAAACCAACAACCAAAACACAGCACCCCCCCACACAATCAAATATCACATGCACCTATCATATCTTATCACAGAAAAAACCCGAACCTCAAATTTTCCCCTGTTGGGGGCGGGAAAAGGGGGGGGGGGGGGGGGGAAAGGGAGGGGGTTTTCAAATTTATTAGTTTTTGTACCACCCCCTACCCCCCCCCCCCCCTCCCCAATTCCCCCGTAAAGACATTATAAAAAAAAACCCCCTCTTGACCAGCCACACAAAGACAATTCCCGATTGACGACTGTCCACCCCTCACATCATCACCCCCCCCACGTCCATCGCCAATTTGTTCCCTGGTTTCTTGAGTTGGGGCATTCCAGTCAACCAACCCAAACAGGGTTGTCAAATTGGGTTTTTTAAACCAAAGTTAAAAAAAACTTTGGGAACTTGGCAACTTGTTTTTTTGCTTTGTTTTTTTTATTTTATGCTATTTTTGTTTTTCTTTTTTTTTTTTTTTTTGGGGGGGGGGGGGGGGGGGGGGGGGGATGGGGTTTTGTTTTTTTTTTTGTTTTGATTTTTTGGGGGTTTTTTTTTTTTTTTTTTAAAAATTTTATTAAAATCGTTTGGGTAGAGAAATAGGGTTTGGGTTTTAAAATTCTTTGGGGGGTTTTTAACCCAAAAAATCACCTTTATTTAAAGCCCGTTTAAAGGGGAAATTAACACAAATTTCACAAAAAATACAAATGTTCCCCTTTAAAAAAACCCAAAACGAGATAATTTGATGAAATCAAAACACCCCTGGCAACAAGGATATTCAAGATTAAGATTGAAA
>NW_027625993.1:0-6526 GCF_034508935.2 Berghia stephanieae
ACATAAACCAACTTTAATTTAAATTTTTAAAAAATTATAAACAAAAATATTTATAAAGGGGGAAAATTTACCCGGGTTAATGCCTGTGATTTAAAAGAAAAGGGCTTTACGTCTTCAAATGTCAATTAGATGCTTTCAGCAGGGTACACAAAACCAAAATGGTAATATCATTGAATACATAAGGCATTGCGTTTAGCTATGCATGTTTTGGTCGACATTCAATTTTGGGATGGGAAAAGCCCCGGGGTTCGGTTCACTAGGGTGACGCAAAATTGATTTTTTGGAAAAGGCTCTTTATTCACATTCTCTCACCATCCTAAATTTGGAAAAAGAATCTGGTCGTTTTTTTTTGAAATGAAATATTGCCTAACAGGCATCATTTCGTATAAATGCTAAGGTTGCTGTTGGTTAGGGACCCCTTGTAAGCGTTGAGGCATTTTGGGGATATTGCTCTAATAAATACTCAATTTTTTTTTGTTTTGTTGTTGTTGTTTTTTTTTGTTTTTGTTTTTTTTTTTTTTGGTTTTTGTTTTTTTTTTTGGTTGGGGGGGGGGGTGCTTTTTGTTGTTTGTTTTTTTTTTTTTTTGTTTTTTTTTTTTTTGTCATGTTTTTTTGTTTTTTTATTTGGGGGGGGGGGGTTGTTTATTGTTTTTTTTTGGTGTGTGTTTTTTTTTTGTTTGTTTTTTTGTTTCTGTTGTTTTAAATTTTTACTATTTTTAGTTGATGTTTAATTTAACAACTAAGCAACTTATTTTTTATTGTCAAAAATTTCTGCTTCGTAGTCCTACGCATGGAGTAGTTTCGGTATTTATCCGTTTTCTAAAACGGAAATCGATTTTGTTTGTTGTTTTTTGAAGGGAAAACGCTAAATTTATATAACCTAAAAAATTTTAAATTTAGCAGGTCCACTTTTCTATCTTTCCCCGGCTGGTAAATCGATTAGAAAAAAAAAAACAAACAATCTCGCCTGTTCCAAATGGTTAGTTGATTTCAAAAGTTTTTTCTTTTTGAAAGGATTGCCATTTTCCTTTTTTTTGTGTTGATGATGAAAGAAGCTTTGATGTATTTTTTTCCCTTATGCTTAAACCGGGGGGAGACTCTTTCTTCTTCATTGGAAACCGACTTCCTGTTTAAAAACTGCTTTTCCCGGGTTTTTTTTTAATCCCGTCTAAGAAGTGGCTTAATTATGAAAACACCTGTGTGTATACTTTACATTTTTAGGGGTAATATACACTATAATTTGTCAGCGATGCGTTTTGAATGACAAGATAAAAAACTCATAAAAAAAACTCATAAATGGCACCAAAAATTGTTAGTTTAGTTGAAATAGAAAATATCTCTTTTAAACCCCGACCCTATTTCAACTTTTCAATTTTACTTTTAAAGGCGGGGCCCCGATGTTTAAAAGAACATTCATGTCGATTTGAGGAGAAGAGAGAGAGAGAGAGGAGAGGAGAGGAGGGGAGAGAGAGGAGAGGGGAGAGAAAAAGAGAGAAGGGGACGTTTTTTGGCTCTTACTTTTCCAATCTGAATTTAAAATGTTCACCCCTTTAAAAAAGGGTCAACATTTCTTTTATAGAAAATCGGCCCTCAAATTATAAAAAAAAATTTTGTGAAGAATAGAATGTTTTTAAATTTTCGTTTGACTAGCAAAAAAAAAAAAAATGAAATTAGACTTATTGTATTTTTACGAAAAGGGGTTTTTCAACGAAAGTAGACCATGTTAAGTCAATGAAGAATATTTTTTAGACATATCTTGGTCTCAGTTTTCTTTATAAAAGGGAAAAAAATTTTTTTGGGGTATTATTAAATAGTCTTAGTTTTCGTCCCTAAAAGTTTCTATGATTTTAAATTTCCCCGCTACGCGTTTGGCTTTGCTTACTTTGCGGCACTGCACTGCCGCTGAGACCCGTTCCCCAAGAATGAATCATAAAAAAAAAAATCCTATTGGGGGTAAGAAAGGATTTTTATTTCTCTATTATTTTTATTTCACCCAATTGTTTAAAGTTGGTCAAAAAAATCAGTATTCATGGAATTTGAAAATAAAATTGTGAGCGGGGGGGGGGGGTGAGAAGTAAAACGCCAGATAAATTTAAAGGCCCAAAGGGAGTTAAAGCATGCGTTATTGGATAACCATTTGTGAGTTGCAAAAACAACAATAAACGGGGGTGGTGGTGGTGGGGATGATAGGGGGGGGGGGGGGGGGGGGAGGAAACTTTGGAAACCTGACGAGATGTTCCACAAGTTTTGTTCTTGGACAGTTCCCCCCGGGAGACCCCCGGATTTGGGCCCCACAATTTAAATATTTATGTCGGAAAAAGAAAATTTATTCAACTTTTCCTGGTTGTGTTGGACAAAATCGAGTGGTCGATGTGTTACTGTAATTACTCGATTTTCTATCTGACGGTTAACTGCAAGGGGGGGAAAGGGAAGCGGAGTAAGAGGAAAAGGAGGAGGAGGAGGAGGGGGAGGGGGGGAGGAGGAGGAGGGGGGGGAGGGGGACGAATGAGGGAGAAGGGAAGGAAAAAGGAAGGAAGAAGAAAAAGAAGAAAAAAAGAAGAAAGAAAAGAAGAAATAAAAAAGGGAAAAGAAAGGAGGAGGGGGAGGGGAGGAGGAGGGGGAGGAGGAGGGGACGACGACGACGAATAAGATATATGGAAGAGAAAAGGGGGAGAAAAAAGCAGGAAATACTTGCGAGTTTCTTTAAAAAAATGAGCTTCAGGAAGAATTTAAAATTTTAGGTATACGACTTTGAAACTGAATGTATTTAAGAAAATTTTCAACTTAGCTATTATTTTGTTAAATTTAATTTTTTTTTTTCTTTCAATTTAGTTCATAGTTTGTTAAAATAAAACATATTTTATTGCTATTTTATTTACAATCATGTATAGCCTTATGTTTAATAAATCTCTTCATTTGTTATTTCATCATCCATTCTTTGTATTATTTTGGGCATTAGAAGTATATGTTTTTAAAAGACCCAAATAGGGTTTACAATTTTATCGGCTTTCTCAAGTTTTATGCGGTTCTTTACCTTTTCTCAACCAAAACACGGTAAAAAAATATAGAGAGCCCGTTTCTTGTTATCATTTACACTTACGAAAAACTTTAAAAAAAACACGAAAAGATAGTTACCCAAAAGTAAAAAAAGTACAAAGCAACATAGCTCTAGGAAAATTCATACATATTATTATTATTATTAATATTATTATTATTATTTTTATTTTTATTTTTATTTTTTATTATTATTATTATGATGAGATTATTATTTTTATTATTATATTATTTTATTATTATTATTTTATTTTATTTTTATTATTATTTTTATTATTATTTTATTTTTTTTTTATATCTTATTATTATTATTATTTTATTTTTTTTTATTATTATTATTATTATTTTATTATTATTATTTTTTATTTTTATTATTTTATTATTATTATTATTATTTTATTATTATTATTATTTTATTGATATTATCATTTTTTTTATTATTTTTATTATTATTATTTTATTATTATTATATTTTAATATTATTATTATTATTATTTTATTTTTATCATTTTTTTCATTATACCCTATTTTCATTTTTACTATTATTATTATTATTATTATTATTTTATTTTTTTTATTATTATTTATTATTATTATTTTATTATTGTTGTTGTTTTTAATATTTCTATCATTTTTATTTATTATTATTGTTGTTGTTATTTAATATTTTTATCATTTTTTTATTATTATTATTATTTTTATTTTTATTATTATTATTATTATTAATTTTTATTTTTATTATTATTTTTTTTTTATTATTATTATTCTTATTCTTTCTTCTTTTTTTTTTCTTTTCTTCTTCTTCTTCTTTTCTTCTTTTCTTTTTCTTTTTATTTTTAATTATTCTTATTATTTTAAGTTATTCTTCTTCTTTTTTTTTTTTCTTTTTTTCTTCTTTTTTCTTCTTCTTCTTCTTTTCTTTTTTCTTCTTTTCTTCTTTTCTTCTTCTTCTTTTCTTCTTCTTTTTTTCTTTTCTTCTTTTCTTCTTCTTCTTTTTTCTTTTCTTCTTTTTTCTTATTTTTTTTTTTATTATTATTATTATTTATTTTATTATTATTTTTTTTTATTATTATTTATTATTATTTTATTTATTATTATTGAGATATGAGAGATGATGATGTGTGATTTTTTTATTATTTTTATTTTATTTATTATTATTATTATTTTATTATTATTATTTTTATTATTATTATTATTTTATTATTTTTATTATATTTTTTATTTTATTATTATTATTATTATTTTTTATTATTATTATTATTATTATTATTTTATTATTATTTTTATAAATTTTTTATTATTATTATTACATTATTACATTATACCCAGTTTATCATTATTATTTTATTTTTATTTTATTATTTTTTATTATTATTTTTATTATTATTATTTTTTTTTTATTATTATTTTTATTATTATTTTTTAATTATTATTATTTTGTTATAAATTTTTTCTATCATTTTTATTATTATTATTATTTTATTATTTTTTTTTATTATTATTATTATTTTATTATTATTTTATTATTATTATTATTTTATTATTATTATTGTTTTCTTTTCTTCTTTTCTTCTTTTTTCTTATTTTTATTAATTATTTTTATTTTATTATTATTATTATTATTTTTATTATTATTATTATTATTATTATTATTTTTATTATTTATAAGTTTTTTAAAAGTCTTGAAAAAACCATATTTTAATTTTTTTTAAAAATCGCTCGTTCAAAATTTCTAGAATAGGGAAAATTGCTGGGGACCCCATTTTTAAAAAAAGACAATCATTGTTTTAAAAAGTGTACAGAGGAGAGCTGCCAAAAAGTTTAGCAAACAGTATTTACTTATAGGAAAAAGGTTAGAATTTCTTGATTCCCAAGTTTGAAATATAGAGAATTCTGGGGATTTAAATTCAGGTTTATAGATTTGGTAAATGGTCTGGAAGGATAGACTTTTTTGATTTTTTTTTATATTCATTATTACTTTTACTAGAGGGAAAAAGTTTAAGATTTTGTCTCAGATGCAAAACAAACAAAACAAAACGGGTTTGGGTTTTCTATTGTCCAGTTTGGAACAATTTAAAATTTTGAAAAAAAAGAATGCAAAATTAGGGGATTTTTAAAGGGTGTTATCATAGAATTAAACAATGAGAATAGAACAAAGCCAAAAAAGTGTCCCCCAATGAAAAAAATTCAGCCCTTTTTTGTTTTTGGGCTGGAATGTGTAATTTCCATTATTTGGTATCTATGTCAACATAAGACACAAGAAAAACAACAAACAATATCAAAAACACAATAAATGTTTCGAATGTTGGTATAATTTGGGACAAGAAAGCTTCAAAAAATGAAGTTTAAAAATGTGTGTAATCATGTATTATAATACCTGTAATGTGTTTTTCCCAACCCCCCATCATTACTATAAACCACCACCCCAATTCATCACTAACATACTACTAAACCCCAGCCCCCTCATTATCATACCATACACTTACACCACCACCCTACATCATCATCCTACCAAATACTACAATCACCACACCCCCACGTCACACTACCCCTACTACTGCAACCCCACCACCTATCTCATCATTACCCCTACTACCCAACCCCACCACCACACTACTACAACCCCCACCCCTCACTACCCCAACTCTACAACCCCCACCACAATGCCCTCCCTATACACAACCACCCCAAACTGTCATCAAAGACCACTACTACTAACCACCACCATTCTTACCATTTCCACTAATACAACAACTACCCCCCTATCTTCCCTTTTCCCTACTACAACCACCAAACCCCTCGTCATCACTACCCCTACTACTGCAACCACCCCTACCACCTATCTCACCATTACAATACTCTACAACCACCCCAAAACCCTATCATCCATACCCCTACTATAAACCCAAAACCCCCACATCATCATTACATCACTAAAAACACAACACAACCCCCCACCACTACATCACTACCCCTATACTACGCAACCACCCAAACCATCATCATCATTGAAATTTTTTTTTTTAAAATTTAGCTTTTTAGGCAATATCTCTAATGGCTCAAAGCGCTTTACAAGGGGTCCCGGTCAACATTTAAATGTAGGGGCGGGGACTGACGCGTTTTTGGCGATATTCAATTTTTTCGGCAAAGACAATCTGTTAACGGCCGGTACTCATTTACAAAGAGACGGGGAGGAAAAGTGATTAAAGAGCCTTTTCCAAGGATCAACTTGCGCCCAGCGGAGGCTCAACCCAGGCCTTCCGTCGGGAAAGGGGGGGTAACACTGACCACATGCCCCCATCATTACCACTAACTACAACCCACCCCACATCATCATCAGACCACTTTTTATAAACCCCCCCACCCCCATATCATTACCCTTCCCCTACTTTTTAAAACCCCCCCACATTCATCACTACCACTCTACTACAATACGATCACCACCCCCCCACATCATTTTTAATTCCTAAAA
>NW_027625994.1:0-6522 GCF_034508935.2 Berghia stephanieae
AGTATAGTAGTAGTAAGTAGTATAGTAGTAGTATAGTATTAAAATAGTTGTATTTGTAAATATATAGGATTTGTAGTAGTAAAATAGTATATAGAGTAGGGAGTAATAGTTAAATATAGTTTTAGGGATAGTAGTGTGTATAATAGTAATGGTAAGGGAGTATTAGTAGTAAGGGATATAGTAGAGTAGTATTTAGTATAAGTTTTTGTTTTTTTGTAGTAAAAATAGTTTTATAATAGTAGTATAGAGTGAAATATAGTAGTAGTTGATGTAGAGTTGTAGTATAGTTTATTAAAATTTGTAGTATTTTTATAGTAGTAAAAGTATTATTTGTAAAAAGACTATGATAATAACAACAAAATAAAATTATAATTAGAATAGATACTGCCCGTTCGAAATACCTTTTAAAATTTCCCCAAATTATAGGGGTTTCTCCCCTATTTTTTTTTTTCTTCAAAAGGTAGGAATCAACATTTTTTGTGCTCCAATGTCAAATTTTTTTTTTTATCATCGAGCACAGAATTAATAAAAAATTAAAAATTAAAACTAATTTTCACAGATTGATAAGTTAATTTTGCAAACCTTTTTCAAAATTTAAATTGTAATTCTATCGGCCGTTGATTCAATTATTATTTAGATTATCTGATAAGCGCAAAAGAGACCCTTTTAACGTTTGGGTGTCAGATTTTCCATAATTTTGCCCCCCGATTGCTTAAAAAATTCATCTCGATCTGCATTAAGGGGGGAATCTTTCAACATTGATGTTTTATCTTGGCGATTTTGTATTCATTAACTTGTGTTTTTTTTCTTTTCTTTTTCTAATTCTCCCCCAAATTCCCTTTTTGGGGGTTTTTTTTTTATTGAGTGGAATCGGGAGGAATATTTCTTTTTCCAAAAACGCGTGAATGTTTTTTTTCCTTTACTAGATTGAAGCGTCTAAGAAGGTTCTGCCCCGTCCTGTAAGCCTTCAATTTTTTCGTTTTTTGATACACTGAACTGTTTAGATTAGGGTTTTTCATTTTTCATTTCCAAACGCTTTTTGATTACCTTTTTTATTTTCTTTTTATAATAAAAAATATTTATACGTGTGTTTTCCCATGCAAAACATATTTTAAACGCTTTACACTTACAGTTTTACAAGTAACAAAACATGTATAAACGATTCTACGAGAAATAAATTAAAACATTTCAAATCTGGTTGAAAAACGTAATAAGATAAATTTTTCATCGTGATTGAATGTTGTCAATGAATCAGAGCACTCACGTATGAGGGGAGAGAGTCCCAAAATTGGGAACCCGGAAAATGAAAGTTTTGCTAATTTTCCCTTTCGAAAGACAAACTTAACAAAGATGAATATACGTTTCTTTCACTTTTTTGTATGTTTTAAACAAATTTTTTTTATCGTGCCCAATAACACTACAGCTTGCCAATATTTTTTATTGCACACAGAAATATAACGATTTAATAAAACAAAGAAATAAATACGTTATCAATTTCTAAAGTTGGGTATTGGGTTTTTTTGTAACCCAAAGGGTATGGTTTCTAATACCTATTCCCCAAAATTTTGATCTTTCTCCTGTTTGCATGACAGTTGGCCAATAAAAAAAAAAACGTTGGATTTGCATCCAGCGCATCAAAAAATTTTTTATAATTACCAAAAACAGCTGTCTTTTACACCTAATTTTTACACCAACAAAATGTGCGAAAAAATTCTGCAATCGTTGATTTAACATTTTTCTTTAACGTTTTTAAAGTTATTCAAAAATTTCCCATTTATTTTTTAAAGATATGGCTTTCCAATGGGGGGGAATAACGGGCCCTACTTGATCTCAACCCTTTTTTTTGGGGCATTAACGTTCAATAGGTCTATAAATATAAAAATTTTTGTGATCAGTGTTTAGACAACAGTACAAATCTTTAATCAAACTCTTTCCTCCACAGGACCCAAAACACTGTGAAGAAAAAGTCGCCTGGGTGCATTGTTTTGGGGAACCTGAAGTTTTCTATTTATTCTTAGTTATTTGGGCAGGTGGATAAAACAAGAATTAACAAAACTTCTACTATTCTTTTTGAACTAAATGACAATTTTTTCGAACGTTTTTTCTATTTTTATTTATTTTAAGGGGGTTATTTTCATGACTGGGCTAGAAAATTTTATCATTGGGAAACCCCTAAGGGTTTTTTTCTTGCGATGAAAAATCAATGGCCCCTTGCCGAAAGTAATTTGGGAAACAGTTCGCGTTTTGCACAACGTTGGGCCCCCCGCACTCAAGATATCTGTTTTTTTCCCTTGATTTTTTGTATATTTTTTATGCTTCGCTTTTTTTCATTAAGAAAACAAAAACGATGGATGAGAGTTTGTAAATATTTACAGGGGCGAATCATAAATTTTTGGGGACATCCGCTACAAGGGTAATAAGATATCATTATAGTGGATTTTTAGATGACAAGAAAGGGGGGTTGAGCATAATCAAAAAAGGACGGGTCAAAACACCTTTTTTGGCACTGCCAGTCAAATTTTTTTGGTTTTCTAAAAATACGTTTAAAAAAACGTCTGAAAAATTTGATGCAAACCACTTATTGCAACCCCTTTTAATCCCAAACTATTTTCTAGTTTTTCTATAAGAGTCGGAGATTTTCAATCTTTTTTGTTCGATCACCCCAATTAATGGGCATGTATAATTCTTGAGAAGCGCTGTCTCATCTAGAACCCTCAGCAACTGAGGGGAAAGATTGCCCATTTTTCTGCACTGAGGGGAAGGGTAATGAAGAACGACTTTTTTCAAAAATTTCGACAACACGGACGATAATTTTTTCATTTGTTTTTTAATCAACTGATTTTATTTAAAAATTTGTTCAACCTAGGTACTTTTTTTACAAGAGTTCATTTCCCAGTGCATATGTATAAAAAAAAGTGGGTAGGGTTGTAGCGTATCAATGTCTTCTTTTTTTCTTTTCCCCCCTTTACTTGCAGTCCACTTTTTGGTATTGTCGAAATTTTAACACAACAATATTCCATGAAATATTGCTTTTGTAATATCTTAAAAAAGATTCAAAAGTATGTCCTTTCCCCAGAACTTCAGGGGGGTTTTCCCAAAAGTAAAATATTTGAGGGCTAAAAGGTTTTTCATTGACTAGTAATTTCGAATTTGGTGTTATTAGGGTTTGCCGTTGCCTCTTGTTCTTGAATTTTTGGGTTGTTTTTTGGGGGGTTCGTTATTTTCGATTCTCCAGCCCTTTTGAATACTTTTTAAACATTATTATTTCAGCCCCTTTTTCTTTGTCCCTCGAGGTTTCCCCAAACCCAAAAAATTTTTAAAAATTTATTACTTTAGGGTGTTCGTAATCACCTGGGGCGCAAGCTGCCTTCTGCGCACCATTTTTCTTTTTCTTGTTTCAAAAAAACCCCCAAACGCGGGCATACTAAACGAGGGGGTCGTTTAGCCTTTTGTAACGGGTTTCTAAATTTTTTTTTGCGAACAATTCCTGTACCTTCTCGGGGGGCTTTGTTATGTTTGCTTTTTTGGAGATGGTATCAAGATTT
The DNA here is from genome assembly GCF_034508935.2 of Berghia stephanieae. Taxonomy (NCBI): domain Eukaryota; kingdom Metazoa; phylum Mollusca; class Gastropoda; order Nudibranchia; family Aeolidiidae; genus Berghia; species Berghia stephanieae. The sequence continues at coordinate 3,546 of NW_027625994.1, forward strand.
TCGTTCCCAGAGAGATTGATGTTTTTTTGTTAGACCGATGTTTTTTTGAATATTTAACTGTACAAGTTTTCAATCATGATTTTGGGAATCGTATATCAACCAACGCGTACCGGTTTGGGGGAAATTCACAGTTTATCAGCGTCTTCATACATTTTTCCCCTCACAAAATTTCCGTGAAAACGTGGGGAAATTTATAGAAGGGTTTGCAGTTGAAGAGTTTTTACAAAAAACAGTCAGAAAATCTAACCGCAATCAATTTTCTTTAATTTTTTTTCTGAAATTGGGAAACATCTGGTAAAATTTTTAGTTTGGGAAAAGCTGGGAAGCTTGCATACCCCGACCGAGTAAGTCATTACAGCAAAATGTTGTTAAGATTTTGAAGATTTAAATGGTTACAAAAAATGAGTCACTTCCGTTGCGCTGTTTTTTCAGCTCGAAAAAAAAATGGTTGTATGCCTTTTCATGAATTGTCAGTTCCGATTTTCTCATGCCTTTCCGTCCAGAAATTTATTTCGCCTTTCTACACCGTCGTCTGCCAGGGAGCATATTATTTTTAACAACCTCATATGAAAATTTTTTTGTCAAAAAAAAAAACAAAAATTTGGGACACATTTTCTAGATATATTTTGCAAAGAAGCGGTGTTTTCAAAAAAGCTAACGGACCAAATCAGGTGAATATAAATCGAAAAATCAATTCAACAGTTTTTTTTCTGTGTAAAATTTTTTTTGATAATTCATTATTTCCAAAATTTCCTAACAAAAAAAAAACTTTCTTAAAACGTGATAAAAATCATAAATATAAAATATATATAAATATATAATATATATATATTATAAAAAAATATAAATTATATATAGCCTCAATAACTCACTAAAATTGTACAATACAAGTTTTAAAGAGTTTTGAAATATTACCGCTGAAGACAAATCGGACACAAAAATACGTCCTACATTTTAGGCTGCAACCAATTTTAAGTTTAAATGTCATCTAAGTGAGACAATCCTTTCTTTTTGCCATTTAAAAAGTCTTTCAAGTAAAAATGTTTAATTTTCAATTTAAAAGATGGATCAAGAATGTCCAAGTCAGGGGTTTCAAATTAGCATCTGTGGAAATATAACCCCCAAAGGAGGGGATAAATTTTTACAGAATTATATAGTCTGCTTCTTTATTAATCTCGTCCCGGTTTCTTTTTTGAAATTGTCTTTTCCCATTTAGTTTTTTGACCTTTCAATAAATCACCCATTGAACGATAAGTCATGACATAGAATTTTCAAAATTCATTAAAATCATTTTGTCCATCTTCACCTCTAAGTGGGGGTAGCAAGTTTGACAGACAGTTTTTATCTATCTTTATTGCCTTTAAATCACAAATTAAAAATGAGTAAGTCCCGACTGATTTTTTTTAGAGTTGAAACCAACTTTGATAAAACCATCTTTTTCCCTTTTCAGAATCTTAAGTTGAGCAAAGCAATTAAACAAATACCAGGTATCTTGAGTTTTTGACTTTTTTTTGATTAAGTTCCATTTAAAAAATTTTTCGATGGTTTTCGTATTATCATGGGAACTCCTCCCATGTTGGGCCATCCCTTTTTCCCCAAAAAAAGGTTTCCATTTCCCAGTAGTTTTCCCCCCCCCACTCCACAAGAACAGAATCCCAAAAAGATCTACTTTCATTTTTTTAAAATTTTCTTTCGGGATTTTGGCCAGTTTATTTTGGTTTGGGAAATTTTAATTATCTAAAGTTTACTAAAAGGCCAAACTTTTTGGCCCTTTTTTTAGGGGGACAGTAACAATTTTTTGGGCCGAAAGCGTTTTTTTTTCGCCCTTGGGCCTTCCAGGGTAAATCAAGCCAACAACTTTGTCTGCAACTCAAAGGGCCAACAGTTTTGGGGATATTTTCATAGATTTCCCTGCGTTTTTTTTTTTGTCTTCCGAAGAGGGGGTTGTCATCTAACGCCCCCAAACTCAAACCCGATGGGGGGTGGGTCAAACTTTTTCTGGCCTCTTACTTTCAACCACGGGCATGGGCACCCCCCGGCCAAAACCGCGGGAATAAATTGAAACAGGTTAGGTTTCCTCCAACCACGCCAAAAAAATTCCTTTTTTATAAGTCGGGTATAATTTTCCAAAAAAACCTCGGGTTTTAAGTTTTTTTAAGGGTGTACTTTTACTTTCTTCTAAAAAAACCCAATGACTTTTTTTTGATTTTCCTTTACCCTTTTTAAACCCAAGGCCCCCCAAATTTTTTTACGCAACCCATTTTTCCAAGGGCGTTTAACCCCCCCCATCCCCAAAGAAAGGGGGGAAAAAAAGTATCCCAATAGAAATCCAATATTGAACCCCTTTTTTTCTTTGTCATGGGGCGGAATTTTTTTTTTTTCTGGAATATTTTTGTAAAATAAAAAAAACCCAATTTGCAAAACGGGGGGGAAAAACAGAAAAAAAAGTATGATCGGGCCCTTTAAAAGACGTTTTATGTCGAAAAATGAAATAGAGAAAAAAATTTGGATTATAAACAAAAATGAAATGGTATTTTGGGAATTTTTTTTATGTTTTATGCCGATTTTTAAAAAATTTCAGATTCTCCCAAAAGGAAACAAAAAAAACAATAATTTTAAAAATTTCGTTTTAAAAATTTAAAAAAATCACCACTTCCACCGAATAAACTGTTTGGAAAAACGAATGGCCCATCTTTTTCAATTTTGGGTTTTAAAACAAGGGCCCTTTGAAGTCCAATCAAACTTTTGCTGTCAATTTTAAACCTGCAGCAGTCAAAACTCTGATTATTTTAGGGCCCATATCATCCCCTTCCTATTCTAATTCCAAACACACAAACCCCACAAAACCCCACAGGCACAACACACCACCACACACACAGGCCCACACCTTTACCCATAACCCCAAAAGCAATCATACAAAAAGCCCTCTTTCCCAAATTGTTCTTTAACCCTTTTTTACAGTAATTTTAATTTCCCG
>NW_027625995.1:0-6518 GCF_034508935.2 Berghia stephanieae
GGGTAAGGGACAGCCTTTTTATGGGAGTGAGTATTTATTCTTCTGGATAGATTAATTTTGATACACCCCAATGATCCTTCCCGTGTGTAAATTTGTAAAAGTGTAATGGCACCCCATATAGTCAACACAATGTCATATGGAAGACCACTAAAATTCGTTAAGACTTCCATCCATCTATCTTTTTCACCCATCCATCCATCCATCTATCATCTATCTATTTAACCCATCTTCCATCCATCCATCTTTTCTATTTATCCCCATATATCCATCCACCCAACCATCCATCTATTTTTTCCCATCCCAAATTAAACTTCCATCTTTTCAAATCATCCATCCAATCATCGATCTATACCCATTTATCCTATCCATTCATCCATCCATCTATTTATTCCATCCATCTATCATCCACTCATCCATCCTTTCATCCATCTGTCCATGCACACAATGATCAATCAACCCATCTCTCTATCCATCTATCCATCTACTCAATCCCATCGAATCATGCAACGAAAGGGGAAAGCTAATAGGGAGGCGCCTAATTGAATACGTTTTTGAAGAAGCATGCCATAAATTGCAGTATTTGGTGAAAGCGCTTCCCAGGTGAAGTGTCAAAGGGTTTGAGAGGGGGGGAGGGAGTGTTACTACTTATCCATGTTAGGACGGTTTCCAACATAAATCATTAAAATAGACAGAGAGCAAAACATTCTAAATGGCTTACGACAAAAAAAAAACAAAAAAAAAAACGTTTAAGATGACGACCGAAAACAATCGAAGAACCATTAACATTTATACCTGAAATAAATTAGAGAGAAAATAGTCATTATGTGGTAAAGATTAGATATTCTTCGAAAAAAATAGATAAATAAGGGCTATCGATTTTTGAAGAAATCATCATAATGACTATCATTACTATCTTAACCGCAATCCCTCATAATTACTATAACCATAACAAACCATCAATCATAACCAGCACCACGATAAAACCCATCACTTTTTATGTTCTATTCTTTATATATTTTTCCTTCATAAAATTTAAATTTTACATTGGGTAGCAGTGAAGAGAATGGTTTTTGTTCTGAATCATACTAAATGTTCCTCTGTCCATTCTAAATTTTGGGAGTTTTGAGTTATCGGTTTGCGGGCAAGAGTCTCTCTTTCCCCTCTCTCACCTCTCTCTCTTCTCTCCCCTCTCTCTCTCTCTCTCTCTCTGTTTTTTTCTCTCCCTTTTATAATCATGGACTAGATAACAACAGCAATAGAAATAATTCTAAGTACATTGTGGCCGAAGTTAATTTGTTTTTGAGAAAGTTGTGATTGTTTACATTGTCTTGGGATGCATGGCCAATGATTTAGGATCATAAACAAGATAGAATCTGGACTAGATAACCACAGCAGAAGGATATTATTTTAAAAGTGCATGCGACCTAAAATAATATTGTTTTGGAGAAAAGGTTATGATTGTTTTCATTGTGCTTGGATGCACGGCTAATGATTTGGGAAACATAAACCCAAGATTAACCTTGGACTAGATAACCCAGCAGAAAGAATTATTTTTAAAAGTTCATTGCGACCTAAATAATAAATTGTTTTTGAGAAAGTATTGATTTTTTTATACTGCCTCTGGAATATATGGTTAATAGACTTTACATTGGCACTCACAAAGCGCTCCAGCGGCCCCAGACGACGGCAAGCTCCATCCATGGGTTTTTTTTTACTGATGAATCGATCGTTTAGCCCCCGTTTACTGTTTGCATTACTGACCTCCTCCTTGACCTCCTAAAGTGGGCAGGAGGTTTCCTTGAAATTTGCTCCTTTTCATCCCCTATAATCTGATTTTCAACTTTCTTTCCGTCTTTGTATTGGAATATTTTATTTAGTTTTGTCCCTGACTAATGCAAAGTCCCTGGCTAGGAAGGAAACAGTCCAATTATTATTATATTTTTGGGAGATGGTATCTATTTCTGTATGTTATGTTCCCTTTAATATTTTTTTCTGTATTATGATCTGTATTGTACGCATTTGAGTGTATTCCTTTTTGTTGGTCCAACGCATGTGTTTTCGTGAGACTTTTAGATATCTCACTCAGTACATTTGATAGTGGTTCTTGGAATCTTCACATGTCCCCAAATCTCATTTGACTAACTTTTTCGTGTGCTTTTAATAGTAAATTTTAGAAAAACCCAAATTTTTATTTTTCAATTTCCTTCCTTTTAAAAGGTCTTAAAATACCCAAATGAATTGTACGCGCAGTTAAAACAAAAAAAAAATTTTTTTTTGCAGAGCCGTGCTGATGATCCTGACGATGAATCATGACCACACATTTCTGACATGCAGTAGAAGGACTAGTAATAGTATTATTTTTTGGTATTATTATTATTATTAAAATTTTTATTAATATTATTATTATTATTATTATTATTAATTATTATTATTATTATTATATTATTATTATATTATTATTATTATTATTATTATTAAATTTTTTATTTTATTATTATTATTTATTATTATTATTAAATTTTTATTATTATTATTATTATTATTATTATTATTATTAGAGTAGTAGTAGTAGTAAAAGTAGTAGTAGTAGTAGTTGTAGTAGTAGTTGTATTTGTAGTAGTATATGTAGTAGTAGTAGTATAGTAGTATAGTAGTAGTAGTAGTAGTTGTAGCAGTAGTAAGTATATAGTAGTAGTAGTATAGTAGTAGTAGTAGTAGTAGTAGTTGTAGTAGTAGTAGTAGGAGGAGTATGTAGAAATAGTAGTAGTAGTAGTAGAGTTAGTAGTAGTAGTAGTAATAGTTTGTAGTAGTAGTAGTAGTAGTAGTAGTATAGTAGTAGTAGTAGTAGTAGTAGAAGTAGTAGTAGTAGTAGTAGTAGTAGTAGTAGTAGTAGTATAGTAGTAAATAGTAGTAGAAGTAGTAGTAGTAGTAGTTGTAGTAGTCGTAGTAGTAGTATTAGTTTAATAGTTTGTATAGTAGTAGTAGTAGTATAAGTAGTAGTAGTAGTTAGTAGTAGTATAGTATAAACAGTGGTAGTAATGGTGGTAGTAATAGTAATAAGTATAGTAGTATAGTATATATGTATGTAGTAGTAGTAGTAGTAGTAGTAGTAGTAGTAGTAGTAGTAGTAGTAGTAGTAGTGGTGGTGGTGGTTGTAATTGTAGTGGTAGTGATGATGATGATGATGATGTTGTGGTGGTTGCAGTAGTAGTGGTATTGATGGTTGTAGTAATAGTGATGATGATGTCGTGGTGATGGTGGTCGTGGTTGTATTAATAACAGTGGTGAGATATGAGATGATGATGTGATGATGACGATGATGATGATGAGAGAATGATGATGATGATGATGATGTATGAGATTTTTGGTGGGTTTGGGAGTGATGGTAATGAAGATGATGTGGTGGGGGTGTGGGTTTTTTATTGGAGTGACTGGAAAGTTGTTTTTTTTTTGGGGGGGGGGGGGGGGGGGGGGGGTAACCTTGGAACATTTTAACCTCACATGAATGACAGAAGTTGCCCGTAACACAACATTTTTGCTCCACCACATTTTTTTTCTTGATGAAACCGGGTTTGCATAACTGACAGTGATTTCCTAAACTCCCGTTTCACCGGGAAAACTCCGGTCTAGAACAAAAAAATCCGCATTACGGGCAACTTCCGTCAAAATTCCGGTGAGGTCAGTTTGTTTCAAGGATACCCCCCCGGACCTCCCCCCCCCCTTTCCACCATTACATCATCATCACTGCACTATTTATAATTCAGAAAAGTGAGTGGAGCAGGCACTTATGTTGGTAACAACAAGATATGAAGTGAGTAGTAGTAGTAGTAGTAGTAGTAGTAGTAGTAGTAGTATAGTAGTCGGCGGGCTCAGAAGTGGGTGAGAGAGGGATCTATCTCTTTGAAATGACTTTGGGTTTTAAACGAAAATTTTTGTGTTCGTGGATAGCTCACACGGTAGAGCCACGCTCTCACCAGCCAGGCGGGTTGTCGTACCAATAAGGTCGCAGGTTCAAACCCCCCCAACGCCGCGAAAAAATTTTTTTTATTCTCTTTTGTCTTCTGGCAACTTTTCTACTCACTTCATATCTTGTCATCACTGCACTACTACAACAACCAACCATCATCAAATCATCACTACCACTACTACTACAATCACCAACAACCACATCATTATCATTACCACTACCAATACACCACCACCACATCATCACACCACTATACAACCACCACCACCACATCATCATCACTACCACAAGGACAATCACCACCACTACATCTTTATCCTACCACTACTATATACAACAATCACTACCACAAATATTGCAACCACCGCCACCACATCATCACTACCACTAACTACGCAACCACCACATATTCATCACCGACCTCAACTACTACAACCACCATCACAATCAAAAACTAAAGACTACTACTTTCAACCACCACATCACATCATATCACTACCACTACTTCACCACCAACACATCATCATCATTAGCACAAATACTGCAACCACCAACAACACATCATCATCACTAACAAACTCACACCATCACCACCACCACATAATCGTCACTACCACCACTACTAATGTCCACAACCATACTACCACATCATCTGAACTAACACTACTACAACCACCACCATCACCAGCACATCATCATTCCACTACTATTACAACAACCACAACCAACACATCATCATCACTAACAACCTCTACCATCACCACCACCAAATAACTCCACTACCACCACTACTACTACTATCACATCCAATACTACCACATCATCTGAACTAACACTACTACAACCCCACCACACATCATCACTACAACTATAGCTACAACCACAACCACATCATCATTACTACCACTGCTACTACAGCCACAACCACCACATCATCATTACCACAACTACTACAACCACCACCACCACCACATCATCATCACTACCATTACTATTACTTCCACAAACATCACATCATCATCACGACCAGTAAAATCTACAACCACTCCATCATCACTACCATCATTACTACAACATCATCATCATCATTCCCACAACTACTTCATCCACCACCAGCACATTATCATCACTACCACTACTACTACAACCACCACCACCACCACATCATCAGTACCACTACTACTACAACAACAACCACCACCACATTCATCACCCTGCCATTCTACCACAACCACCATCACCACCATATCATCATCACTACCACAACTACTACAAGCACCATCACCACCTCATCACTACCTCACTACCACTTCTACTACAGCCACCACCACCACATCATCATTTCCACAACTACATACAACCACCGCATCTTCATCACTATCACTAAAGCTATAACAACCACCACCACCATATCATCTTTACTGCGCTACTACTACTACTACTACTACTACTACTACTACTACTACTACTACTACTACTACTAATACTACTACTACTACCACTACTAGTACTACTACTACAATCACCACCACAGCATTATCACTACCACTACTACTGCAACTAAAACTACCATCACCACCACATCGTTATCACTAGCACCACTATTACAACCACCACGACATCATCATCATCATCATCATCATCATCATCATCATCTTCATCATCATCATCTTCATCATCATCATCATCACTACCACAAATACTAGAGGCACCATCACCACCTCATAATCACTACCATTACTACTGCAACTACAACTACCACCACCATCACATCACCATCACTACCACTACTACTACAACTACAACTAGTAATACCACCACCACCTCTGCATCATCACTACCACTACTACATCAACAACAACCACTATCACATCATCATCATCTATACCAATACTACAACAACCACCCACACCACATCATCCTCACGACCACCATTACTAAAATCAATACCATTAGGTTTTGGAGGCTTACTTTATTTGAAATAAGGAAACTGTGCGATTGTATTTGGCATTGTGTTTATAATATATTATAAAATAATTCTAATCAGATATCTAATTAGAATACAATATTTAAACACAATGCCAAATACCATCCCAATTCCCTTTTCTTACTGCGGAAATTCCTCTTACGGCGTCAAAATTCCTAAGAGAGGTGTCTGCTTACACCTTTTCTATCCACCCATACCCATATTATTATTCAGCATGTATGTATGTATGTATGTATGTATGTATGTATGTAGTATGTATGTATGTAATGTATGTATGTATGTATGTATGTAGGTATGTATGTATGTATGTATGTATGTATGTGTATGTTCTGTAATGTATGTATGTATGTATGTATGTATGTAATATTATGTATGTATGTATGTATGTAAAGTATGGGAGTATGTTTTATGTATGTATTATGTTTTTATGTATGTATTAAAAGTATGTATGTATGTATGAGTATGTATGATGTTTGTATGTAAAGTATGTATGTATGTAGTATGTTTTTGATTATGTATGTATGAATGTATGTATGTATGTATGGGTTTTATGTATTTTATGTA
>NW_027625996.1:0-2500 GCF_034508935.2 Berghia stephanieae
CGTTTTTTAAACGCGCTTTACAAAAGATCCCAAGAAAGGTCTCTGACGGTATATCAGGGCTGCCAGATGGTCATGATGCATGGCCAAAATTGGCTACAACAGAAAAACCGGGTTTCTAATATCAATCTTTGATTTTATATTTTCAACACAGGCGATAGAAAATATGCCTAGAGCATGAAAGGTTATAAATGCAACATTGTGTCAAATCATTATGAAAATACTCACAAACAAAATGAATATAGCAGCTTCAAACAAAAAATCACAAAATATCAAACATGGAACGTTTCGAGCTCAAAACTTTTCTTCACTCAACAACAAAAAAAAAAACCCGATGAAAACATAAATGCATTACTAAAAAAAAACTATTCTGGCGCTGATATGATCTTAAAGTGTCGCAATCGCCGTAAAACCCATAAAAAACAAAAAGAAGAAAAAAACGGATTGACCAGAAATATTTTATTCCATTCGCAGGTGTTTTAGAGTGCCAGGAAATAACGATCGGCATTGTACCGGACATCTCAGACGTTTTACTTCGGGAAGACATCAAAGCACGCAACAAGGAGAAGGATATCTCTTACGGTAACGGATGACGACGCATTATCAAACAATACTGTAGACTGACATTTGAAGAACTTAACTTTGACACCACCAACAGTAGTACAGTCATCAAGAGCTTGGATCACGGTAAGTGCTCGTCAATTTTTTGAGGTGTCGAAGAAACTCAGTATAGATAGAACGAAGATGACGTCACCTCAGGTCTTTTGTTATTGTTTTTTTTCCATCCACTTTATGAGTACTTCTCAATAAACTGTATTAACCCACAACATTGCAATCCGGAAGTCTAACTGAGACCAACACACAAAACTCCGTGTAACCATGAAGTTTTATAGTCTGGATAATACAGTTAAGTGAGATTAACTCATAACCGGGGATGGCAAAAAACAATAACAAAACCCGAATGACGTCAACTTCGATCTATCTATTGTTTCGATATTGATACTTTGCGTTTAATTAAAAACCTCATAACATCAGCCAGAAATAACGTAATCAACACACAAAACAATGTGTCACTGTAAACGTTTATTGTCTATTAATACAATTTAGTGAAAGCTACTCATAAAAATGGCTAAAAACAACAACAAAGAGCGAGTGACGTCAATTTCGTTCTATTTATAATATGTGCAAATAACGCAATAATATGTTCTTCGTCGATTGCGACTCGGGACAATTTTTTCTTATCAAGCGAATTGTTTACTACCTGATTCAGTCCCCCTGATCAGTGACTGCTTAACATTAACAACTTGAGACCACTCACATTGGGCCAGTCTTTCATTCAGTATTGTACATAGCTTATTGCTGTCCATGTGTTGGTGATGTGTGAGTTTTGTTCACTTGGAGAAATTAGCAAGCATTTTTAAATGTTGATTTCATCTAAGTTTTCTTTATAATGCTGTGCTCTTGGCTAAGCAACTCACAACCATTGCCATCCGGATATAACGGAGGCAATACACAAAACTGGTTAATAAACGGTAATAGGAGAATTAATGACGTCCAACTTCAATCTATATAAAACATGTTTCATTGTTGAACACCTCAAGAGATACAATCATGGTTACGCATCGAAATTAGAGCGCATAAAAGATGTGTCATAATATGATTCTCTGCCCCTCTGTTTGGAATGTAAGTGATACATTAATGTTTTCAATAAATAAACAGATTTTAAAATTCCCCTTTATTCATCCACTTGGGGAATTTGTCTCTGGGTCTATAGATAGAACGAAGATGGCGTCACTCTGGCCTTTGTTATTGTTGTTTTGCCACCCCATATTTTTGAGTAATTCTCACTAAACTGTATTAACCAGACTATAAACGTTCAAGGTTCGTATATAGATAGATGCGCGTGGCTAAGAAGCTCATAACATTGCCATCCGGAAGTATCACGAACCAACATACAAAGCTGTAGTGTATCCATGAACGTTTATAGTCGGATTAATACAATTCAGTGAGCATTACTCGTAAACGCGGATGGCAAAAAACAATAACAAAGACCTGAGTGACGTCATCTTCGAACTATCTATAGATAGTATGCACTTGGCGAAGAAGCTCATAACATGCCAATCCGGAAGTATAACGGACCAACACGACAAAACTATGTGTAACCATGAACTTTTATAGTGGGTTGATACAAATTAGTGAGAATCACTCACAACACGCGTATGGCAAAATACAATAACAAAGGCTTGAGTGACGTCATCTTCATTGTATGTTGGTCCGTTTTATTTTCGGATAACAATGTTTGTGAGCTTCTTAGCCAAGCGCACACTATCTATTGGAATAACCTAGTAATCAGCTGCAGTGACTGCGCCGCAAAGTGAGCTAGGGCGAGGTGTCTTGCTCAAGGCCACACAACGCAGCGACGCGTGATCGAACTTGGTACCTGTCGGGGACGAAGTAAAGACTGTACTGCTGAGCCACACAATTGGCTGAGGAAGGATGTTGG
>NW_027625997.1:0-6515 GCF_034508935.2 Berghia stephanieae
CGCCGACCAAAATAAAAATTCCGTGGGAAATACTTCGCTTTTTTTTTTTTTTGTTCAGAGCGGGACGAGAATAAAAGCGCATTGAGAATACTTGATTTTTCTTTTTTTTTTCAGAGAGCGCGATGCAGAAAAAAACCGCAGTGAAATACTTTCGCATTTTTTCTTTTTTTTTTGTTCAAGCGCGGACGGAAAAAAAAGTCCAGGAGAATATTTCGCATTTTTTTTTTTTCGTTCAGGCGCGTGCAGAAATAAATCGCAGTGGAGAATCTTTCCATTTTTTTTTTTTTATTAGAGGGGACTGAGAATAAAATCCCGTGGAGAATACTTTCCATTTTTTTTTTTTCTAAGGCGCTGAAATAAAAGTCGCAGTGGAAAATTTCCATTTCTTTTTTTTTTCGTTCAAGCGGACGAAAAATAAAGTCCGCAGTGGGGATCTTTCGCATTTTCTTTTTTTTTTTTTCAGACGCGGACTGGAATAAATCCGCAGTGGAAATACTTGTTTTTTTTTTTTGTTCAGACCGGGACTGCAGAAATAATAAGTCGCAGTGGAGAATCTTTCGCATTTTTTTTTTTTTTTCGATTCAGAGCGCGACTTCAGAATAAAGTCCGCAGTGGGAAATACTTTCGCATTTTTTTTTTTTTTTTGATTCAGAGCGCGGACTGCAGAATAAAAGTCGCATGGAGAATACTTCGCATTTTATCTTTTTTTTTTTGTTATCAGCGGGACTGCAGAAAAAAAAAGTCCGCAGTGGGAGAATACATTCGCATTTTTCTTTTTTTTTCGATTCAGAGGACGCAGAAATAAAAGTCCGCATGGGAGAATACTTTCGCATTTTTTCTTTTTTTTTCGTTCAGAGCGGACTGCAGAAATAAAAGTCGCAGTGGGAGAATACTTTCGCATTTTCTTTTTTTTATTCAGAGCGCGGACTGCAGAATATAAAGTCGCAGTGGAGAATATTTCGCATTTTTTTTTTTTTTTTTCAAGCGCGGACTGCAGAAATAAAAAGTCCGCATGGGAGAATACTTTCCATTTTTCTTTTTTTTTCGATTCAGAGAGCGGACTGCAAAATAAAAGTCCCCCCAGTGGAGAATACTTTCGCATTTTTTTTATTTTTTTGTTCAGAGCGCGGACTGCAGAAATTTAAGTCCCAGTGGAGAATACTTTCGCATTTTTCTTTTTTTTTTTCGATCAGAGCGCGGACTGCAGATATAAAAGTCCGCAGTGGAGAATACTTTCGCATTTTTTTTTTTTCGATTCAGAGCGCGGAATGCAGATATAAAAAGTCCGCAGTGGGTACGAATACTTTTTCTTCTGCATTTATTTGCTTTTTTTTTTTTCGTTCAGAGCCGACTGCAGAAATAAAAAGTCCGCAGTGGGAAATACTTTCGCATTTTTTCTTTTATTTTTTCGATTCAGAGCGGACTGCAAATATAAAAAGTCGCAGTTGGAAATACTTTCGCATTTTTCTTTATTTTTGTTTCAGAGCGCGGACTGCAGAAATTAAGTCCCAGTGGGAGATACTTTCGCATTTTTCTTTTTTTTTTCGATTCAACGCGGACTGAGATAAAAAGTTCCGCAGTGGAGAATACTTTGCATTTATCTTTTATTTTGTTCAGAGCGCAGACTGCAGAAAAAAAGTCCGCAGTGGGAGAATACTTCCATTTGTCTTTTTTTTTTTGATTCGAGCGGGACTGCAGAAATATAAAGCCCATGGGAGAATACTTTCATTTTTTTTAATTTTTTTTTTATCAGAGCGCGGACTGCAGAAATAAAGTCCGCAGTGGAAATACTTCGCATTTTTTTTTTTTTTTTGTTCTAGAGGCGGACTGCAGAATAAAAAGTCCGAGTGGAGAAACTTCGCATTTTTTTTTTTTTTTCGATTCAGCGCGACTGCAGAAATAAAAAGTCCGCAGTGGGAGAATCTTTCCATTTTTTTTTTTTTTTTATCAGACCGACACAAATAAAAAAAGTCCATGGAAATCTTTCGCATTTTTTTTTTTTTTCCCAACGCGAGCAAAATAAAATCGAGTGAAATTATTTTTTATTTTTTTTTTTATTCAGAGCGGACTGAAATAAAAGTCCAGGGAGAATACTTCCGCTTTTTTTTTTTTTTTTTTTTTCGAAAAAAAAAAAAAAAAAAAAAAAAAAAAATATAAAAGTCCGCAGTGGGAGAAAACTTTCGCATTTTTTCTTTTTTTTTTTTTTTCGTTTTAGAGCCCCGGGCGCAAAAATAAAAAGTCGCAGTGGGAGAATTCTTTCGCATTTTTTTTTTTTTTTTTTTTTCAGAGCGCGGACTGCAGAAATATAAAATCGGGAGTGGGAGAATACTTTCGCATTTTCCTTTTTTTTTTTTCGATTCAGAGCGCGGACTGCAGATATAAAAAATCCGCAGTGGGAGAATACTTTTGCATTTTATTTTTTTTTTTTTTGTTTCAGAGCGGGGACTGCAGGAATAAAAAGTCCGCAGTGGGAGAATACTTTCGCACTTTTTCTTTTTTTTTTCGATTCAGAGCGCGGACTGCAGAATAAAGTCGCAGTGGAGAAAACTTTCGCATTTTTTTCTTTTTTTTTTTCGATTCAGAGCGGACTGCAGATATAAAAAAGTCCGCAGTGGAGAATACTTTCGCATTTTTCTTTTTTTTTTTTGATTCAGGAGCGGGACTGCAGAAATATAAAGTCCGCAGTGGGAGAATACTTTCGCATTTTTCTTTTTTTTTCGTTCAGAGCGAGACTGCAGAAATTTAAAAGTCCGCAGTGGAGATACTTTTCGCATTTTATCTTTTTTTTTTTATTCAGAGCGCGGACTGCAGAAAATAAAAGTCGGGAGTGGGAGAATAATTTCGCATTTTTTTTTGATTTCACAGCGCGGAACTGCAGAAATAAAAGTCCGCAGTGGAGAATACTTTCCCCATTTTTTCTTTTTTTTTTTTTCATTTAGAGGCGGACTGCAAAATAAAAAGTCCGCAGGGGAAAAAATACTTTCGCATTTTATTTTTTTTTTTTTTTTTTTTTGTTTCAGAGCGCGGACTGCAGAAATTTTTTCCCATGGGGGAAAAATTTTGCATTTTTTTTTTTTTTTTTCGTTCAGAGCCGGGTTTTAATTAAAAAGTCCGCAGTGGAGAATACTTTCGCATTTTTTTTTTTTTTTTTTTCGATTCAAAAGCGGACTGCAAAAATAAAACCGCGTGGGGAATACTTTCATTTACTTTTTTTTTTTTTTTCAGAGCTGACTGCAAATTTTAAAATCCCAGGGGGGAATACTTTCGCATTGTTTCTTTTTTTTTCGATTCAGAAAAAACGGGCTGCAGATATAAAAAATCCGCGTGGGGGAAAAAACTTTTTGCATTTTTTTTTTTTTTTTTTTTCAGAGCGGGGAAAGGGAGAAAAAAAAGTCCCAGTGGGGAAATAATTTTTATTTTTTTTTTTTTTTTGGGTTCAAGCGCGGAACTTTTCAAAAATAAAAAAAAAGTTTGGCAGTGTGAGAATATTTTTGCATTTTTTTTTTTTTTTTTTTCGATTCAGAGCGCCAAACTAAAAAAGTCGCAGTGGGATAAACTTTTGGAAATTTTTCATTTTTTTTTTTCCGAAACGCGGACTGCAAAAAAAAAATCGGGTTTGGGGAAAAATTTTTCCTTTTTTTTTTTTCAAGGGGCGGACGCAGAATAAAAATCCGCAGTGGGGGAATACTTTCGCATTTTTTCTTTTTTTTTTCGATTAAAAGGCGGGCTGCAAAAATAAAAAAATCCGCGGGGAAAATTTTTTCGGGATTTTTTCTTTTTTTTTTGTTTCAGAGCGCGGACTTTCAGAAATTTTTAAGGGCCCATGGGAGAAACTTTCCCCAATTTTTTTCCCCCTTTTTTTCGATTCAAGCGCGGAATGCAGATATAAAAAATTTCCCAGTGGGGGGGTTCTTTGCAATTTTTTTTTTCGTTTTTAGAGCTGGGCTGGGGAAATAAAAAGTCCCCAGTGGGAAATTTTTTCCATTTTTCCCTTTTTTTTTTTCATTTTAAAAGGGGGATGAAATTAAAAGTCCCCAAATTTGGGGAATTTTTCGCATTTTATCTTTTTTTTTTTGTTTAAAACGGGGCTGCAGAAATTTAAAAAACCCAAAGGGAGAAAACTTTCGCTTTTTTTCCCTTTTTTTTTCGATTTAGAGCCGGGCGTAATAAAAAAAGTCCGCAGTGGGGGAAAAACTTTGGATTTTCCCCTTTTTTTTGTTTCAGAGCGGGACCTTTCAGAAAAAAAGTCCAAGTGGGGGAAAAACTTTCCCCTTTTTCTTTTTTTTTTTTTTTCAGACCCCGGGGGCTGCAGAAATTTTAAAAAATCCCCCCCCCCAAAGGGGGAATACTTTCGGGAATTTTTTTTTTTTTTTTTTCGATTCAAGCGCCCACGCAAAAAAAAAAGGGCTGAGTAGGGAAAACTTTTGAAATTTTTTTTTTTTTTTTTTTTTTTGTTTAGGCGCGGACTCAGAATAAAAAGTCCGGAGTGGGAGAATATTTACCATTTTTTTTTTTTTTTTCGATTTGGGGCCGCGGGCACATAAAAAAAAGTCCGGAGTTGGGGGAAACTTTTGCATTTTTTCTTTTTTTTTTTTTAATTAGAGCGCGGACTGCAGAAAAAAAAAAGTCCGGAGTGGGAGAATACTTTCTTTTTTTTTTTTTTTTTCGATTCAGAGCGCGGGCTGCAGAAAAAAAAATCCAGTTGGGGGGAAAAACTTTCGCATTTTTCTTTTTTTTTTCGATTAAGCCGGGGGTGAAAAAAATAAAAGTCCGCAGTGGGGGAAAAATTTCGCTTTTTTCTTTTTTTTTTTTTATTCAAAAGGGGGGGGGCTTGGGAGAAATTAAAATCCCAGTGGGAGAATCCCTTTTTTAATTTTTTTTTTGAATTTTAACGGGACCCGCAGAAAAAAAAGTCCGCAGTGGGGGAATTTTTTCCATTTTTTTTTTTTTTTTGATTCAGAGGCCCGGGCTGAAAAATAAAAAGTCCCCAGTGGGGGAATACTTTTTGCATTTTTTTCCCTTTTTTTTCATTCAGGGCGAGACGCAGATATAAAAAGTCCGGGAAATGGGGGAAAAACTTTCGCCCTTTTTCTTTTTTTTTTTCGTTTAGAGGCGGAATGGGAAAAAAAAAAAAGTCCCAGTGGGAGAATACTTTCGCTTTTTTTTTTTTTTTTTTTGTTTTAGAGCGCGGACTGCAGAAATTTTAAAAATCCCCAGTGGGGGAAAACTTTGGGATTTTTCCCTTTTTTTTTTCCTATTTAAAAGGGGCGGACGAGTATTTAAAAAACCGCAGTGGGAATACTTTGGGATTTTCCCTTTTTTTTTTGTTTTTAGGGGGCGGAAATTTCAGAAAAAAAATCCCCCCGTGGGGGAAAACTTTCCCATTTTTTTTTTTTTTTATTAGAGCGGGGTGCGAAATAAATTTCCCCATTTTGGGGAATTTTTTTCCATTTTATCTTTTTTTTTTTTTGTTTTAAACGAGGACTAAAATTTAAAAAACCGCAGTGGGAGAAAAACCTTTGCATTTTTCCTTTTTTTTTTTTTGTTTTAGAAGCGGGGCTGCAGAATTTAAAAAACCGCAGTGGGGGAAAATTCTTTTGCATTTTCCCCCT
The DNA here is from genome assembly GCF_034508935.2 of Berghia stephanieae. NCBI lineage: Eukaryota > Metazoa > Mollusca > Gastropoda > Nudibranchia > Aeolidiidae > Berghia > Berghia stephanieae. The sequence goes on from NW_027625997.1 coordinate 5,613, forward strand.
TTTTTTTGTTTTAGAGCGGACTTTCAGAAATAAAAATTTCCCAGTGGGGGAAATTTTTTCGCATTTTTTCTTTTTTTTTTGTTCAAAGGGGACTGCAGAAATAAAAAATCCCCCGTGGGAGAATACTTTTGGTTTTTTTTCTTTTTTTTTTTTTTTGATTCAAGCGCCGGGCGCAAATAAAAAAAACGCAGTGGGAGAATTCTTCGCTTTTTTTTTTTTTTTTTTGTTTTAGGGGCGCGGGCGCCAAAAAAAAAAAGTCCCGGATGGGGAAAAAAATTTCCAAATTTTTTTTTTTTTTTTGATTCGAGCCCGGGGGCTGCGAAATTTTAAAAAATCGGCAGGGGGGTTTTTTGCATTTTTTCTTTTTTTTTTCGATTCAGAGGCGGACTGCAAAATAAAAATTTTGCAGTGGGAGAATACTTTCGCATTTTTTTTTTTTTTTTTTATTTTAGAGCGCGGACTGAGAAAATTTTTAAATCCGCAGTGGGAGAATACCCTTTTTTTTTCCTTTTTTTTTTTTTTGATTCAGAGCGCGGATGCGAAAAAAAAGTCCGCCCGTGGGAGAAAACTTTCGCATTTTTTTTTTTTTTTTTCATTCAGGGGGGACTGCAGAAAAAAAAGTCCGCCGTGGGAGAATACTTTCGCATTTTTTTTTTTTTTTTTTTTGATTCAGAGGCCGGGCGCAAAAAAAAAGTCCGCAGTGGGGAGAATACTTTCGCATTTTTCTTTTTTTTTTTTTTTGAATTTAGAGCGCGGACTGCAGAAATTAAAAAATCCGCAGGGGAGAATCTTTCGCATTTTTTCTTTTTTTTTCGTTTAGGGGCCGGGCTGCAGAAATAAAAAGTCCGCCCGTGGGGGGGAAAATTTTCGCATTTTTTTTTTTTTTTTTTTCGATTCAAAAGC
>NW_027625998.1:0-6515 GCF_034508935.2 Berghia stephanieae
TTTGTCTATTTGTATGTACATAAGTTCGGGATCCTTTTTGCTAAAAACCTTTTTGAAATTTTCCCTAAATTTAAATTTTATATTAATTTGTTAATGGGAAATGATTTTTCCCCTTTTTTTTAATTTTGGTTTTTTTTTTATTTTTTTTTTTTTCAGAGTGACCGTTTAAAAAGAATCAACAAAATTTAGTAAAAAAAGCTAATCTTCTGACTACAAATAAATGCAATCTCTCGCGAGTACAGGGCTGTTTTTGGAAGTTTAAAGAGGTAAAAAGTCATTTCCTTATTTTCCAAAATGTTTTTGGGAATTTGCCCTAGTATTTTCAGTTTTGTAACCCCTAAAACCATCGTGTTTTTTTTTTTTTTTTTTTATGGGGGGGGTTGATTTTTGGGGTTTTTTTTTGCCCCTTTTTTCGGGGGGGGGGGGGTGGATGAATAAAGGTTGGAAGCTTTTTAATTTTTCCCTTTTCCTTTTCAATTTTTTTGGGCAATCAAATTGTTTTTTTAAACGTTCCTATTTTTAATTTTAAAAGGGGTTTTTTTTTGGAAATTTGGTCTTCCTTGTAAATTTGCATTTCAAAAAAAAATTCCCCTTATATTCCTCCTTTAAATCAATTTTAAAAATTCAAAAGGGTTTTTTTCAATAAATTTTTAAAACATTTTTAAAATTTTTAAGAATATAAAAGATAGTATTTGAAAGGTTTTTTAAAGATTTTTTTTTTTTTGGGAGGGTTTTAAATCTAAAATTTTTGGGTTTATTTTTGTAATTAATCAAAAAAAATTGAATGTTTTGAAGAACAGCAAGAAAATTTTTTGGAGCACCATTAATCACGGCATGTTTCTCCCATGCACCTTCCCACTTGGACAAAGGGGACACGGGTGCTTTGGGGCAAGCCAGGATAAAAAACAATTTTTTTTGGGATATTAAAGATTTTTTAATTTTCTTTTCGTTAAAATTTATAATAAAATGTGTACTCCTCCTTTTTTCTATACTTCTTATTTTTTTTATTTTTTTCAAGTTTGGTAATAGGGGGGTTTTAAATTAAATAGTAGGGGGGTTTAAATATAAAAAAAATAGACAAGTAAAAACCCTTTTACTGAAATACATGACAGATTACCACACTCTTTGTCTTTCGTTTTAATTTTTTTGATAAAAATTATAAAATTAAATACTATAAATAATTATAAAAAGGCATATTTAAGCTGCCCAAATTTAAAATTTTAGTTATTAAATTAAAATATAAATTAAGGATTTTATATTGTATGAATAAACGGACAAACCCCAAATTTAGAAAAAGCAAAATTTTTGCCAGTGTTAAAATCCTTGTCTGCATTGAAACCCCTGTTTTTGTTGAAATTTTGATTTACCCTTAAAAATTTTTTACACCAAAAAAGAAAACAGGTAACCTCCTCGGTGTTTCCATCAATACAATTCTTCACCATTGAACTAAATTCAATCTTCAATTTTAAAAAAATATTAAAAAAATTTTTTATTCCCACTTCACCAGTTTTTGTTGGCCAAATAAATTTTTTTTAAATACAAAGGGAGTCAAAGTAATTGGGCTTTTGCTTGTTTCCCTTTTAAAAAAATTAAATCAAAACCACATTTTCCCCCCAAACTGAAGCTTGACATTTGCCAAGCATGATACTCTCCCCCACATTTCCCCCACCCTTTTTCTAACCACACCCCCTTTTTGTAAGGCCATGTATTCCCACCCCAAAACCCGGTTGAAATGAACTTTCAACCAAAATTTTTTAACGTCCTTGGGGTTTTTCCTCATCCTCAAAGGAATGTCCCCTCCTTGCCTCCTTCTTGGGCTAAAAAGGGGAAAACCCAAAAAACAGAAAAGGGGGTTGAGACATTTGTCCCTTTTATTCCCCCCCCTTTTCCTGACAGGGTTTAAACTTTTTTGGAAAAAAAAGTATCTCTCTATCAATCTATTAGTTTTCCCTTTTTGCATTTTTGCTATTTAAAAAAATTTTTCCCAAAAATTTTTTTTCACTTTTTTTCATTTTAATGCTTTTTGGGGGCCCCCCCAAAATTTTTAAAAAAAATTTAGGGTTTCTGAGGGGGATTGAATTTATTTTTTTAAAAAAGAAGAAAATTTTTTTTAAAAACCCGCTTTAAAAAAGCCTGATTTTTTTCTTTCCCCCTTTAAAAATTCTCGTTTTCCTTTTAAAAAAAGAAAATTAAAAGCTTTTTTAATTTTGGGGGTTTTTAAAATTTTAAAAATTTACAAAAAAAATTTCAATTTTGGTTTTTAAAGATGTTTTCATTGGTTTTGGAAAAAGAAGAAAATGGGGAAAAAAAAAATAATTTTTTAAAAAAAATTTTTTTTTAAAAAAAATTTTTTTTCTTTTTTTTTTTTTTTTTTTTTTATTTTTCCCCGGTCCCCAACCCTCCTTTTTTTAAAAAACGGGCCCCCTTTTTTTTTTTTCAATTTTTTCCCTTTTTTTTTAAAAAAACCATTTTCTTTTAAAATTTCCCCCCCCTTTTGTTTAAAAAAACCTTTTTTTTTAAAACCCCTTTTTTCCCCAAAATTTTTTAAAAAAAGATTAAATTTTTTTCCCGGGAAAAATTGGGAAAAAAAAAAATCCCCTTTTTTTGGGGGGGGGTACCCCCCCCCTTTTTAAAAATATTTGTAAAATGGGTTTTTGTAAATTTTACAAACTTTTTAAATAAAATAAATACTTTTTTGGGGGGGGGGGGGGCGAAATCCCCCAAAACTCGGTTTAAGGGGAAAACCCCCTCCCGGGTGTTTTTTTTTATAGTTTTTTTTTTTGGAAAAAAAAAAATTTAAAAAAAATTTTAAAAAAAATTTTAAAACCAAAATTTTTTGTTTTATGGTCATAAATGAAATTTTTAAAACACGGTTTTTTAATTGATTTTTAATGACCCGGGGAATTCAAAAAATTTTTCTAAATTTAAGAAAAAAAATTTTTTTTTTTTAATTTAAAAACCCATTTAAAAAAACCCCCTTCCCTTAAAAATTTAAAATTTTTTTGAACGGGGATTATTTCAGGGAAAGGGGGGGGGGAAAAAAAAAATTTTTTTTCAAAAAAAAAACGTTTCTTTAGATTTTTATAATTTTTAAAATTTTAAAAAAAAAAACCAATTTGAATTTTTTAAAATTTACAATGGTTTCCAACAAACAAAAAAATTTTTTTTGGGAAAAGAACCTATTTTTTAAACCCCCCCACCAAAATTTTTTTTCCCCAAAAAAAAGAATCAAATTTTTTACCTTTTTTTTTCGTCAAAGGGAAACTGTTTTTTTTTTTTTTCCGTGGGTTTTTTTACAAAATAATTTCCCCTTTTTTTCCTTTTTTTTTTCCCCCGAAAAAAAAAAGGGGGGGGGGAAAAAAAAAAAAAAAATTTTTTTTTTTTTTGGGGTTTATTTAAATTTTTTTTTAAAATTTTTTTTTAAATAATTTAAAAAAAAAAAAAAAAAAAATTTTAAATTTTAAATTTTTATTTTAAAAAACCAAAGGGAAAAAGGGGGGGGAAAAAAGAGGGGGGGGAAGTAAAAATTTCTTTTTTTTTTTTTAAAAAAAAAACAATTTAAAAAATTTTTTTTTTCTTTTTTTAAAACCCTCCTTAATTTAAACAAAAAACATTATTTTTTAAATTTTTAAATTTTACCAAAAGGGGAAACCCCAAATTTCCACCTTAAAAAAATAAAAATTTTTAAAAAATTTTTTTTAAATTTAAATTTTTTTCGAATTTTTAAAAAGTTTTAAAAACTGTTAAAAATTTCCGAAAAAATTTTTAAAATTTAAAAAATTTTAATTTCTTGTGGTTTAATTTTCTCAACTTTATACCGTATTTCCCAAAAATTTTATTTTTTTTTCCCTTAAAATTTTTTTTAAAAAAAATTTTCCAAAAAAAATTAAAAAAAAATTTTTTAAAAAAAACCCCCCGCCCTAAAATTTAAATTTAAAATTCTTTTTTTTTTAAATTTAAAAATTTAAATTTTTTTTAAAAAACCCCCCCCCCCCCCCCCTTTTTTTCTCCCCTTTCCCCCCCTTTTTTCCCCCCCCTTTTTTTTTCCCCCTACTCAGTGGGGGTTTTTTTTTTTTGGGTTTTTGGGGGGGAAAGAAAACGGGGTATAAAATCCCCAAAAAAAATCAAAAACCACCTTTTTGGGGGAAAAAAAAAAAAGCGTTTTTTTTTAAACAAGGGGTTTTTTCCCCTTTAATTGGTTGTTTTTTGGGGTTTTTTTTTTTTTTCACAAGACAATTTAAGCCCAAAAAAAAATACGGTAAACTTTAAAATTTCCCAAATTTTACCCCCCCCTTTTCAAAAAATTTTTTTTTGGGGCCTTTTTTTATTTTGGGGAAAAATTTTTTTTTTGTTTTTTTAAAAAGAAACTTTTTTTTTTTTTTTTTTATTTTAATTTTTTTTTCCCCTTTTTTCCTTTTTAAAAAATTTTAACAAATTTTATTTTCCCAAATTTTTTAACACTAAAAACCCAAATAAAAATTTTTTTTTTTAACTTTTTAATTTTTAAAATTTATTTTTTCCATTAACTTGTCAAAAAAACCCAAAAAAAAGATTTTTTTTCAAATTTGCTTAAAAAGTTTTTTTTTTTAAAACTTTTCCCCCAAAAAAAAACTTTTTGGGTTTGTTCCGGGGGGAAGTCCTTAGGGGGGAAAAAAAAAAACCCCCCAAAAAAAATTTTGGGGGTTTTAAAAAATTTTGGGGGAAAAAATTTTTGTTTTAAACCCCTTTAAATTTTTTTTTTTTTTCCCTTTAAAAAACATAAAAAAAAAGGGGCCAAAAAAGTTTTATTTTTCCAAAAAAAGGGGAAAGAAAATTGTTTTAAAATTTTTGGGCCCCATTCATTTAAAATTTTAATTTAATTTTTATTAATTGCAAAAAAAAAAAAAAGACAAATTTTTAAAAAAAAATTTAAAAATAAATAAAATTAAATTTTCAATTTTAAAAGGGCCCCCCCAGGTTTTTTTAAAGCAAAAAAAATTAAAAAATTCCCATTTTCATTTTTTTTTTTTTTTTTTTTAAAAAGTAATCCAAAAACCAAAAACATTTTAATGCCTTTTTAATTTTCAATTTTTTGGGGGGAAAAAAAAAGTTTACCCAAAAATAAATTTTTTTTAAAGAAAGCCCCTTCACTTGTTATTTTAAAAACGGGGATTGGGTTTTTGAAAAAATTTTAAATTTAAAAACCGTTAAAAATAAAAGAAGGAAAAAGATTTTTACAAAACAAAATCCTCCCTTTCTACCCCCCCCTCTTTCCCCCCCCCCCCTCCTTCCCTCTTTCTTTCCCTTTTTTTTCCCCCCAAATTCATCGTACCCTTTTGAAACTTTCAAAGGTTTAAAAAAAATGGTAAAGGGAAAATTTTTTTAAAATTTTTAATTTTTTAAAGAAACTTGGGAAAAAAAAAATTTTTTTTTAAAAATTTTCAAAAGAAAAAAAAATCCCCAAAACCCGGCTTATTTTAAAAAACATCTTTCAAAAAACAAAAAAAATTTTTTAAAAAAACCAAAAAAAGGCAAATTTTGGGGAAACATAATGTTTGGCTTTTTTTAAAAAACTAAAACAAAAAAAAAAAAGTGGGGGAAAAAACAAAAGGAATTTTGGGGCCCCCAAAACTTACTTTTTATAAAAAACTTTTTCAAAAAAAAACCGATTCGGGGGGGAAAAAAAATTTTTGTTCCCCCCCAAAAGCGTTTTTTTTTCAAAAATTTTTAAAAAAAAAATGATAAATATTGTCCAAAGGCCCAAAAAAAAAATTTTAAGCCCCCCCCAAATACCTTTTTCTTTTTTTTTTTAGAAATTTAAAAAAAATAAAAATTTATTTTAAAAGGGAAAAAAAATTTTTTTTGTGGAAAAAAAAAAATTTTTTTTAAATAAAAAATTTTTTTAAAAAAAAAGGATTTATGGGAAAAAAACAAAGGGGCCCTCCCTTTTAAAATAATTTCTTATTTATAAAAACAAAATTCAAATCAAAAATTTTTTTTTCAAAAGTAAAAAAGGAAAATTTAATACCCGTAAACCCAAAGTTTTCTTTAAAATTTAAATTTTTTAAAAAAAAAAATTTTTTTTTTAAAAAAAAAAAAAAAAATTTTAAGCCCCAGAAAACTTTTGGGGTTTATTAAAAGGGAAAAATTTTTTAAAAAAAATTTAAAAATTAAAATTAAAAAAAACCAAAAATTTTGGGAATGCCCGGCCATTTCCAGGTTTTTTTTTAAAAAAAATTTCTTGGAAAAAAATTAATTTTTTGGGGAAAAAAAAAAAAAATTCAAAAAAAAACAAAATTTTAATTTAAAAACCCCAAATTTAAAAAAATATAAAAAAAATAATTGATTAAAAAAAGGGAAACAAAAGGAAAAAGCAATGGGGTTTTTTTTTTTTTTTTAAAAAATTTAAATAAAAAAAAACAATTTAACAATAAAAAAAAAGGGAAAAAAAACCCCCAAAAATTATTTTTTTTTTTTAAAAAACCCCTTTTCAAAAAAAAAAAAAAAAACAAAAAAAACAAAAAAAACCCCTAAAA
>NW_027625999.1:5000-6514 GCF_034508935.2 Berghia stephanieae
CTAACAGGCGTCATGTCTTGTCCTACACCTTAAATGTTGCTGTTGGCTAGGCGTGCCGATTGTAAAACGCTATGTGGTCTTGTGTATGACATTCGCTTTCGGATCGGAAGGTCCTGGTTAGAGCCTCGCTCTGCGCATAGTTGAGTCCTGGAAAAGCTCTTACTCACATTCTTTCACCCAACACAGGTGTAAAATGATTACCTGGTCGTGAACAGCGTTGTCTGTGTCTGAAAATCTTGTAATAATCGCCTAACAGGAGGTATGTCTCGTTCCACATTTTATGTGTTTGCTGTTGGTTAGGACCCCTGTAAAGCGCTTTGAGCACGTTAAGTGATATTGCTTTATATAAAGCTCAATTTATGCTCTATATAAATGTTCAAATTGTTAAGTTTTTGATTTTATTATACTATTCTTCTAAAAATTGTGATCATTGACCTCAAAACGGTATTATGTTGGAACGTTTACGGTTCTGAAATTTCCCCTTTATATTGTAAATTAGTTTCTTCCTAATGTCTTCTGTAATTGTCCAGCTTTCACAGCCATATAATAATACCGACCATACATAGGCCTTCAAAACCGTATTTTTGCTGTCATTGGGTATTGTGTTTGTTGAAAATTAGATTCATTTTATCAAAACTACTTTAAGCTATAGCAATTCTTCGTTTTTTGTACAGCGGATAGGCATTAAAATAAAAAATTAAAATAAAATTTTAAAAATTCCCTTCATTCATCCCCAAGGGGAATTTTGGTCTTAGGGTCTTTTCCAGGGAAGACGGGAATGGCCAGGCGTCAGCCGCAGTGGAACTCCGTAAAATAAGCTAGGGCGAGTGACTTGCTCAAGGCCACACAACGAGGCGGGTAGTCGAACTCGGTATCTTTTGGGTAAGAAGCAAAAAAAAACCCTTTCCGCTGAGCCACCCGCTGTCTCCTAGTATTCAGTATCAATTAACTCAGAAAATATAAGTCTGGTTAACTCTCTCCTTACCAGCCATTTTTCAGGATTTTCCCCAAAACGTCACACCCAACTAACACAAATATACATTTTTACCACTCAAACACAATAGCAGTAAGTTCTTGGGATACATAATTTATTTAGCAAAACATATTCTACAACACACTGTTCATTTTCTTAAGTTTATGATGTACAAAAGAATTTGAAAAGAAAAATGTTGGTTGTAACGTAACGAATGTGACGATTTTCCTATAGTTGGTAAGGAGAGGGTTAAAATGTGACATGAAGTCTTAGGTTGATATGAATATATTATCGACGTGACTCGTGAAAAATTGATGTTAGGTGAGTGATTTAATTATTTTTTTAAATTTAGCTGTATATAGCGCAATATCCACTAAATCTGCTCAAAGCGTTTTACAAGGGGCCCCTGGTCAACAGCAACATTTAACATGTAGGACGGGACATGCCGCCGTTAGGCATATACAATTTTTCGGGCAAAGACGACCGACGCTGTTAAAAGGGCCCGATACCATTTTACAGCGAGTACGGTGGGAAAAAGAAA
>NW_027626000.1:0-2500 GCF_034508935.2 Berghia stephanieae
ATATTTTGTTCAGAAAATAAGCTGTACAACACAGCGTCAAGTTCTGATGACTAGAATTAATAAATGGCTTGAAATATTGTGATAAACAAAAAAATCAGATTGAGAAAAATGCTGACAGTATGGTAACGAATGTGACGATTGTCCTATAGTTGGTAAGGAAAGGGTTAACGCTGGAAAACACGTATTTTGAATTTGGCAATAAAACTCGTCCTCGCCCTTTAAATATAGATTGATTGAAATGACCCAACACTTGGCAAAAACTCTTAAACCTGGGACGTTTACGAAGACCTCGTGTCAATAGGATCCTAAGTTTGACCCCGTGACATTTTATTCCCATGTTTTCATCTGTCACTTCTCCATATCCTATTTTTCTCGTCATTATTATTGATACAATAAGTGCCCCCTCCACATTTTTTCTGAATTTTATTCAACCCAATATCTGGGCGATTCCATGTGTGTCCTGTATGTCTATACAATCGTCCTATGGCTGCAGTTTTCTAATCCATGGTTTGTCTTGTTTATGATCCATGTCATTAGTCATGCATTTCAAACAACTCGTAAACAATCAATACTTTCTCAAAAACAAATTTATTTAGGTCACAATGCACTTCTGACAATTTTCCTATGGCTGCGGTTACCTGGTCATGGCTCTGATAAAAAGATAGAAGAGAGAGAGATATGAGAGAGAGAGAGAGAGAACGAGAGAGTGAGTGAGAGAGAGAAGAGAAGAGAGAAGAGAGAGAGAGAGAGACTAGTTATCTAGTCCATGGTTCTATCCATGGTTTATTATTCAAATCATTAGCCATGCGTTCCAACCAAATCGTAAGCAATCAATTATTTTTTGTGAACAAAATTAGGTAGGCTTCAATGAACTTCAGACAATTTTTCTATGGCTGTGGTTACCTAGTCCATGGCTCTGAAGAGACGTGAGAGAGAGAGAGAGAGAGAGAGGAGAGAGAGAGAGAGAGAGAGAGAGAGAGAGAGATGCCAACCGGCAAATCGATAACTTAAAGCCCCCAAACGTCAAGAATGGACAAGGGGCACATATTGTATGATTCATTGTCCGCACTGCTATCACTATAATAAATAGTATAAAAGAAAATATTAATAAAAAAAAGTAAAAGTGATGGTTGTATTATGGTGCTGGTTTGTTGCTGGTGATAGTAATTATGATGTGGTAGGTGGTAATTTAGGAATAGTGACCACGATGATGGTGATGATGATGATGATGATGATGATGATGATGATGATGATGATGATGATGATGATGATGATGATGATGATGATGATGATGATGATGGAGACCAAGTGACTGAGAGTTAAACTTTTTCCTTATACCTAAAGCATCGCTGTTTGACACTGACCTCTACCAAAACTTTCATTTACAGATTGCTATAGATAGAACGAAGTTGGCGTTGTCACGGTACTGTAGATGAGCTTGAGTCTCAATGGGAATTAGCTTAAGACCATGGTTGTTATTTTTCAAACCTGTTGTTTGGCTATCTTGTGTAGACAACGCCTTTCAGTCGTCTAATAAATACTACTCACTATGGTTATATAAACACACGGCGGGCCGAAAATCATCACCTTCTATTCTACGCACAATGCAGGGTTGATTGTGTTGAAAACGTTCGGGGCCGGAAAATAACAAGTCATAGTGCAGGTTACCGTACGGTGTAAGTCCGTAAACGGGTGACCAAAATTATTACATAGAGAAGGAACATTATTCAATGTCAGTCCAATCTAATAAAGATCAATAAAATCATAGAACAGAGAAGACATGAATCTGGTTATGCGTAAACACAATACACGCAAAGGACTGAGAGATGTAAAACTGTGATTTAAAAATGAATTGATTAGATATTGATACGCAACGGATGAGATGATGAACTTAAAACGCGAGATTGATGTAGTAACATTGCACCAAAGGACAGATGTGGTGAACATTGAATGCGGCGATTATTAAACGATCTGATCAACATCAAGGACGAGATGATAGAACATGAATAGACAAAGGGACTGAAATATATTTTAGAAGCACTTTCCAAATAATTGTTTGGAAACACTTGTCAACCAGGGACTGAGTTGGGTACACTGAATCACACGCAAAGGGACTGAGATTGATGGTAGAACACTTGAATCACACGCAAGATGAGATTGATGAAACAGATGATCACACCAAGGACTGAGATGATGGTAGAACACTTAATTACATGCGTGATTACGCAGGGATGAGTATGTGAACCTTGAATCACACGCAAGACTGAGATTGATGGTAAACACTTGAATACACGCAAAGGGACTGAGATTGATGGTAGAACACTTGAATCACACGCAAAGGACTGAGATGATGGTTAACACTTAATCACGAAGGGAGAGATTGATGTAGACCTTGAATCACACGCAAAGGGACTGAGATTGATGGTAGAACACTTGAATCACACACAAAGGGACTGAGATGATCCCGGTGCAGTCGAGATTATTTTCTGACCATTCCTAT
>NW_027626000.1:7500-12500 GCF_034508935.2 Berghia stephanieae
GTTCGACAAATGGATGATGCCAAGTCTGCAAAGATAGATCATCATCAAGCCCTACTGCAACCTCCTCGTGGTGTCGAACGGTAACAGGTCAAGCTGGCCAACTGCAGAGGGCGACAAGAATAGGCAATGGCAAACCATTCTTGTAACTTTGCCGAGTTAACTGCATGAATAAGTCCAAAAAGTTAAACGGTGACAGCGTAAAGGGGAGCATGTTTTCACGGAAGACTGCTGCCTCGCTCGGTTGGGAGCGTGATGTTCGTCAGGTCACACCGAACCGTCAGCCAGTTACTAGGCGAAATAAATTTAACAAATGTGACAAAACCAAAATTGGGACATGGAATGTCAGGACCTGTGCCCAAAAAGGAAAACTAAACAACATTCTGAAAGAAATGAAACGGCTCCAAATAAATATTCTTGGCCTGGCAGAGATGAGATGGAAAGAGCAGGGAACCATGTCAAAACAAGAAAACAACATGACATATAAGATCATATGGAGTGGTGGAACCTCTTTCCAAAAAGGAGTAGGGATGATCTTAGACCAAAAATCAACCAAATTTTACAAAGGGCACGTAGCAATCTCAGACAGAGTTTTGCTGGTTAAGCTAAGAGGACCTGCAGTTGACACCAATATTATTCAAGTTTATGCACCAACAGAAGAGGCGACAGATGCAGATATGACAGAGTTTTACCATTCACTAGACAAAGCAAAACGAATGTGTAAATCACAAGAAGCCCTTATGGTAATGGGGGACCTAAATGCTAAGATTGGCAGAGGCAGAGATGGTGACATAATCGGACCACATGGACTCGGAGACAGAAATGAACGAGGAAACATCTGGGCAGATTGGTGTAGAACAAATAAATTAATGATTTCAAACACCTGGTTTCAACAACACCCAAGAAGAACCTGGACATGGCAATCACCAGGGGACAGAGCAAGGAACCAGATAGACTTTATAGCAGTATCATCAAGATTCAGAAATGGCATATTAAATTGCAAAACCTACCCAGGCGCCGATGTAGACAGTGACCATGTCCCAGTTGTTTGTACAATAAGGATAAAGTTTAAAGCTATTCAGAGAACAGCTGGTAGAATAAAGAGGGATTACAGGTTATGCAAAGACAATGGCATACAAACAAAAATGAGAGAAGAATTTGAAAATGCACTCATGATACAAAGCCAAAGTGAACCTGATAATGAAAAATGTGAAAAACAATTTGATATATTCCAAAAGTGTGTCAAAGCAACTGCAGAAAAGCATTTACCAATAGCTCAAATAAACAGCAAAAAGGAATGGATGACAAATGAAATTCTAAACCTATTTGAAGAAAGACGAAAATGCAACAGAGGGTCTGCAGAATACCAAACATTGAACAACCACATTAAATCCAAATGCATCGAGGCACACGAGAACTATCTAGACTGGAAATGCTGCGAAATCGAAAGAGAATACAAACCCAACCCCCAACAAGCTCACCAAAGAATAAAAGAACTATCAGGGAAAAGGAAAAGCAAAGCAGCAGGAAGTTGTATCCAAAACAAACAAGGGGAACTGCTATTTGAAGAACAACATATAGAAAGCCGATGGGTAGAATACATAGGCGAACTGTACAATGATCCAAATAGAAATGAACCACCACTGAAATTCAAAGAACCATTAAGCGGACCAAACATCACCAAAAGTGAAATTGAACATGCCATGGAACGAATGAGGGATGGTAAAGCAACAGGCCCTGATGAAATATCTGTAGAGGTATTAAAAAGCCTAGGAGATCTAGCAATTGATGAACTTCACATATTATTCAACAATATATACAATACTGGGAAAATTCCAGAAGATCTCTGTAACTCTATTTTCATAGCAATACCAAAGAAAGCAGGTGCAGTCAGATGCGAAAATTTTAGAACTATAAGTTTAATAAGCCACATCAACAAAATACTGTTGCGTATAATTATCAACAGGCTAAGGAATAAGATTAACCCCGAAATCGCAGAAGAACAATATGGATTCCAACCTGACAGAGGGACAAGGAACGCAATATACCTCCTCCGTGTTTTAAGTGAAAGAGCTATACAGGTTCAGACCCCACTATACCTCTGTTTTGTCGACTACAAAAAAGCTTTTGATAGAGTACGCCACGAAGAAATACTAAAACAACTGCACTCCATTGGCGCTGATGAGAAAGACCTCAGACTCATGCAAACATTATACTACACCCAGCAGGCATCTATCAAAATCGGAAACTCTACAGGAAATTCCATTCCTATTAAGAAAGGAGTCCGTCAAGGGTGTGTTGCCTCACCAGATCTGTTTAATCTATACCAAGAAACAATCATGAGGGGCATAAATAATATGGAGGGAATAAAAGTGGGAGGTCACAACATAAATAATATAAGATACGCAGACGATACGGTACTCATTGCAACATCAGAAATCCAACTTCAAAAGATTGTTGACAAAGTGGTAGTAGATAGTGAAGCCAAGGGAATGGAAGTGAATATCACCAAAACGGAATGCATGGTAATACAGAAAAACCCCGAAAACAACAACACCTGCAATATAACGATTCACGGCGAGCAACTTACCAACGTAGAAAGTTTTAAATACCTAGGTTCAATAGTGACAACAGATGGAAGATGTAACCGAGACATACGAGCAAGAATAACTCAAGCCAAACAGGCCTTCATGGACCTGGGAAACATTTTGAAAAACAAACAGATGTCGTTCGGGATTAGATTCCGAGTCTTGAAGTGCTACGTGTGGCCAATCTTGTTATACGGATGCGAAAGCTGGACTACAAATGCAGAAACACAAAAGAACATTGAAGCTTTTGAAATGTGGTGCTTGAGAAGGATGCAGAGAATATCGTATACTGCACACAAAACGAACGAAGAAGTGCTAAAACAAACATACCAACAAAGGAAACTAATGCCCTTAATAGTGGATCGACAACTATCCTTTTTCGGACACATAGTAAGGAAAGATAAGAATGAATACCTGGCAAGTTGTGGAAAAATACCTGGTAAACGCGCCCGGGGAGACAAAGAAAAACACTCATAGACCAACTGAAGGGCTTCACCAGCCTAACAATCCAAGAGCTGTTTGAAAAGGCAAGAGACAGGGAGGAATGGAGAGAGATAATTCATGCAGTATCCGAAGCCTGGACCAGGCATGGAACCTAGAAGAAGAAGAAGATGAATGACAGTGATTTCTGTCTACTTTTGTACTTGTAGAGTCAGAACTAACAAATCCAGCTGTCCAATCACTTTTGGGTGGACAGAGGGGTCAATTTCTTTAAAAATTAGGACTTGACACAGGATCGATCCTGACCTTTTGTGTGTGAATGACTTGTAAGGATGAGAAAATGAATTGTGATGGACTCGATTGAAGCGTGTGAGAAAATGCCCCCTTGATGGATTGGAATCGTCCAACCCGACTTCCATCTCGTATTTACAGCTCTGTTCGAAGTCAGGGAAGCTATGTAAATGGTTTCCGGGATTATTTAGGCTCGAAACAGGGCCATCGTCCATAACGTGCTTGAAAGGGGTATCCCCATTCCCTCTCTCTTTCATCTTGTTAAACCCGTTGTTTGTAATTGTCTATCCCCTGACATCGGGTGGAAGGGGGGGGAGTGGCTGGATTGCTGCCCTTTTTCGGGCAGGATTCTCTAGGGGTCGCTGCCATCGATCATGACACTATGTGTATGGACTTGCGAGGTTTTGCATCTCCCTTCTCCCGTTCTTGCTTCTACCCCACACTGGAGCGCAATATTCCGCGGTGGAATAGTATAGTGCCAGGACGGATGTTTGGATTAAGAAGGTCATTACTTCTGAAATCGAAATTTTCTACCTGTACGGTAAAGAGTGATGCCCCCTACCTGCGGCACAGTCTTCTATGGCAAAAGTTTAGAACCATACAGCCTCCAAACTATTAATGATATAAATGATGCAAGGCTGAAATGTTATAACAACGGATACCTATTTAGACATTTATATACAGTACACAATTTTTCAAGACAATTGGATGGAAAATTGTCGTCATCATCATCATCATCTTCATCATCATCATCATAATCTTCATCACCATCAATACTACAACCACCACTTACACATAATCATCATCATCATCATCATCATCATCATCATCATCATCATCATCATCATCATCATCATCATCATCATCATCATCTTCATCATCATCATCATAATCTTCATCACCATCAATACTACAACCACAACTTACACAAAATCATCATCGTCATCATCATAATCTTCATTACCATCAATACTACAATCATCATCATCATCATCATCATCATCATCATCATCATCATCATCATCATCATCATCATCATCATCATCATCATCATCATCATCATCATCATCATTATCTTCATCATCATCATAATCTTCATTACCATCAATACTATAACCACCACTACCACATCATCATCATCGCCATCATCGCCATTACTAATACAACCATATCCTGTGACTTGTTTTAAAAAAAAATATATTGTTGGATCTGTTTGTTTTGTCTACAAATTTTATTTTTCAAAAAAACAAAACAAACCAAAATATCTGGAAGGATGAAAACAAATTTTATTTTGATATTTTTCCCTTGTCTGGATCACCATGACATTAATACAGGCTGAGGCGGTGTTAAACGTGTTTTTTTAAATCTCTTTTTAAATATGATTTTGTTTGTTTTGTTCACAAATACATGATTTTTTTTTTAAGTAATGAAAATGAAATTAATAATTTTTTCTCGTCTGGGTCACCATGACATTAACAGTAAAACGATATTGCAATATCTTGATTTTATAGAGACAACGCTACTTGGGGCTTATCTTATTCTTACCCATGAGTGTAGTAGGTAAGGAACCTTTTACAAGGACCAAACATTTCGCCATGTCTTGTTGAAGAACAATCCTATCTATATACATTTTTACTACCGTAAAGCATTCGACAGCCTACATCGAAGGGGTCTGTGTAAATT
>NW_027626000.1:17500-21162 GCF_034508935.2 Berghia stephanieae
TGTTATTTCTTATGTACGTGAGTGGTTTATGGTCCGTTTCGACCACAAACTCTTTTAGCAGTAGATATCTGCTGAATGTCTTTAAAGCAAAGACGATGGCCAGTCCTTCACGCTCTATTACAGAGTATCGTGATTCTCTGTCCAATAATTTTCTGCTTGCATATAAGCAAGGCATTAGAGTTCCCTCATGCTCCTGTAATAGTACACCTGCGATGCCCTTATCAGACGCGTCAGTTCTTACAACAAATTCTTTTGACATGTCGGGTAATTTAAGAATTGGTTCTGAACAGAGTAATGCCTTTAATTGGTTAAAGCTATTCTGACACACTTCTGTCCAAACAATTTTGTTTGGTGACCCATTCTTTGTCAGATTTGTTAGCGGTGTCGCGATGTGCGCGAAGTAGTAAATGTATTTCCTGTAAAAATTTAGGAGCCCAAGTACTTTGCGTACTTCTTTTTTTGTCTTAGGTGGTTGCAATTGTGCGATTTTTGTTTGTTTTTCTGTCTTGGGTGTCTGTGTCCCATGACCAACGGTATGACCGAGAAAATCAATTTTGTAAAATGCAATGCTTGTTTTTGACGGTTTTTTTGTTAAAGAATTACGTTTTAATGCTTCAAGCACTAATTCTAAGGTTGTCATGTGATCAGTCCATGAGTTTGAGAAAATACATGCGTCGTCAAAGTATGAGAGTGTAGACGGGATGTCTTTTAATAACATACGCATCATTCTTTGGAATGTCGATGCGGCTGTCGATAATCCAAATGTCATATAATTAAATTCTAACAATCCTAATGGTGATTGAAATGCTGTGTATTTCTTACATGATTCTTTCAGTGGAATCTGCCAGTAACCTCTAGAAAGATCACATTTTGTTATGTATTTTGCTTGAGATAAGGCAGCAAATAAATTCTCTTGATTTGGTATTGGTTCTGCATCAAACACTGTTGCTTCATTTAATTTGCGAAAGTCGATACATAGCCTTATCGATCCGTCTTTCTTTTTCACTACTACTATTGGTGATGAGTATGGGCTTGAAGAATATCTAACTATTCCTGTATCTAGCATATCCTTAACTTCCTTTTCAACTTGTTCTCGTGCGTGAAATGGAATAGGATAGTTTTTCACGTTGATAGGGGTAGATGTGGTTAACTTTATGTCGTGTTCCACTAATGTTGTATGTCCGGGTGCGTCTGTAAAGACTGACTGGTACTTTTCTAATAATGACCTGATTTCTCGTTTCTGACATTCATTTAGTTGAGGATTGATTGTGACGTCATTAATTGTACTATTTTTAGAGTTACCGTGTTGTGGGGTGTGTTGTAGTTCGACATCATCGCTGTGAGTTTCGATGATTAATCCTACATTTGCAGCTTCCACATGGTTAAATATTGGTTGTGATAATCCGTCTCTATCGAAATATTTTTTTAGCATGTTTGCATGGAATGTCTTTGTTGTGTTGTTAATTTGAATCTCGTAATTAACACCAGATCGTACTGCTAATACCTTGAATGGTCCTTTCCATGTAGCTAAAAGTTTACTCGAGTCATCGGGTAAGAGTATTAGTACTTTGTCACCAATCTCAAATTTTCTTGACTTGCTTTTTCGATCGGAGAATTCCTTGTATTTCTCTGCTTTTTTAGTGACGGATTCCTGTGCTAGCTTACACGTGTCCTCTATTCTGTCTTTCAGGTTTCTTACATATTCGTAAGCAAACATAATTTCGTTATTGTCCTCCTCATTCCCTTTACAAATGTCGGCTACTATATTGATCGGGCCGCGAGGTGACCGTCCATACATTAACTCAAATGGGGAGTAGCCTGTAGATTCTTGGGGTATTTCTCTATATGCAAATAGGATTGCTGGTAAGTGTCTGTCCCAATCATCTGGTTTTTCTGCTGACACTTTTCTTAACATATTCTTTAGAGTGCCATTAAATCTTTCACAAAGACCATTTGCTTGGGGGTGGTAGGGAGTTGTGAATGAGTGTTGGATTCCCATGAGTTTCATGGTTTCATGCATCATATGTGATGTAAATTGGGGTCCATTGTCCGACAGTATCTCATTTGGTATGCCTATTCTAGTAAAAATTGTCATCAATGCTTCAGCTATGTGATCCGATGTAGTTGATTTCAATGCTATCGCTTCTGGCCACCTGGTTGCGTAATCGACTAGTGTTAGTATGTGTGTATGGTTTCTATCTGATTTTGTTAAAGGGCCTATAATGTCAATTGCAACTTTTTGAAAAACTTTTTCAATAACTGGGGTTGTCTCTAATGGCAATCTCGGTATTCTGCCTTTTGCGACTCTTCTTTGGCATGTGTCACACGATTTCACATATTCTCGGACGTCTTTAGTAATTCCAGGCCATGTGAAATTCTCGGATATTCTCTTCAATGTGGAAGAGCTCCCAAGATGTCCAGAAGTTATTGAATCGTGAGCTATTCCAAGGATTTTGTTTCTGTAAATACTCGGCGTGACCAGTTGTTTAGCTATTTTGTTTCTTTTCCTATGTAACCTGAACAGAATATCTTTTTCAATGATGTATTCAACTTTTGATTTCGTCCTTTTGTTTGCGATATTGAAATATGAAGTTAAAGTCGGGTCCTTTTTCTGTTCTTCAATGAACGTGTTCCTGTCAAATTGTTGTGGTTCTAGAGAAATAGTCATTGGCTTCTCTGTTGTCTTAGTCATCTTTCTTGTTTCTGCTAGACAAGCTGTTTCTTGGGTTAATGACCATTCTTTTACATCTGTTGGGTTGTCTTTAAGACCTTTTATATTGCCAACAATAACATCAGCGACGGGGTTGGGAAGTATACAGCATTCCACTATTCCTGTATAGTATGGGGTTTCTATGTACACGTTAGCTGTTTCAAAGGTTTCGACTGTGCCACTGAATGTGATGCATTGTACCGTTTTTCCAGTTTTGTCTTCGTCATTGATCAAAGATGCTTTTATTCCTACTGTACTGCATCCTGTGTCTCTCAATATTTTGCAATCAGTTCCATTAGCTTTACCTTCACAAAAAAATAGCGATCCTGATTTGTGAGTTTGTGTTAAAAGTGACATACCTTTCACGCAATACACATTTATATTTTCTCCTGACATTACTCGTGTCTGATTGTTTACACCTGTTTGGAGTGATGCATTTGCAGTTTCTTTTGGATATCCCACGATTTTGTAACATTTGTCTGCTGTGTGGCCTTTCATTCCGCAATATTGACATTTAA
Source organism: Berghia stephanieae (assembly GCF_034508935.2). Lineage (NCBI taxonomy): Eukaryota > Metazoa > Mollusca > Gastropoda > Nudibranchia > Aeolidiidae > Berghia > Berghia stephanieae. The sequence continues at coordinate 20,729 of NW_027626000.1, forward strand.
TTATAGGTTTGTTGGTTTTCTTATATTCAGTATTATTGTCAGTGCTATTTCTTGTTTTGTTTTGATAGGGTCGGCTATGGTCTCTATTGAACTGTTTGTTCCATGGTTTGTTACTATGGTCATCCTGTTTCACTTGCGTGTTCCGAGTGATTGATCGGCTCGTTCTATTTGAGTATTGAACTTTAGGTGTACATGGACTCTGAGCAGCGGCAGCGTAGTATGGTTCCTTCAATGTTCTGCTAAGGGGTGTCAATGGATGTGCGCTGTTAAAGTTTTCTGCGTAGATTTTTAATTTGTCCAAGTTTTCTGGCTTTCTCTCTTTAAAGAATGCGACTAAATCTGGGTTGCAAGCTTGATAGATTCGATTCTTCAGCGTAAGATAGTAAAGGCCTGCAAAGTCGTCTTGTTTTACGTTTGCCAACTCAAGCCACCGA
>NW_027626001.1:0-6508 GCF_034508935.2 Berghia stephanieae
AAAAAAAAGAAAAATGCGAAATATTCTCCCACTGCGGACTTTTATTATCTGCAGTCCGAGCTCTGAATCGAAAAAAAAGGAAAATGCGAAAGTATTCTCCCACTGGGACTTTAAATTTCGCAGTCCGCGCTCTGAACGAAAAAAAAAAGAAAAATGCGAAAGTATTCTCCCCTGCGGACTTTTTTATATTTCAGTGCGCGCTCTGAATCGAAAAAAAAAAAGAAAAATGGGAAATTATTCTTCCACTGCGGACTTTTATATTAGCAGTCCGCGCTCTGAATAAAAAAAAAAATAGACAATCGCGAAAGTATTCACCACTGCGGACTTTTTATTTCTGCAGTCCGCCTCTGAATTTCAAAAATACAAAGAAAAAATCGAAAGTATTTCCCCTGCGGACTTTTATTTCTGCAGTCCGCGCTCTGAATCGAAAAAAAAAAAAGAAAATGCAAGTATTCTCCACTGCGGACTTTTTATTTCTGCGTCCGCGTCTGAATCGAAAAAAAAAAAAAAAATTGCAAAAGTATTTCTCCACTGCGGACTTAAATTATTGAAAGTCCGCACTCTGAATTAAAAAAAAATCAGCAAAGAATGAAAAAAAAATCTCCACTGGGACTTTATATTTCTGCAGTCCGTCCTCTGAATAGAAAAAAAAAAAAAAAATGAACGAAAGTATTCTCCACTGCGGACTTTTTATTTCTGCAGTCGGCTACAGAAAGAAAATAAAAAAAGATACACAATGCGAAAGTATCTCTCCCCACTGCGAAGACTTTTTATATTGCAATCCCGCTCTGAATGAAAAAAAAAAGAAAAATGCGAAAGTATTTCCATGCGGACTTTTTATTTCTGCAGTCCCCGCTCTGAAACAAAAAAAAAAGATAAAATGCGAAAGTATTCTCCCACTGCGACTTTTAATTCTGCAGTCCGCGCTCTGAATCGAAAAAAAAAAAAAAAAATGCGAAAGTATTCTCCACTGCGACTTTATTTCTGCAGTCCGCCTGAAACAAAAAAAAATATAAATGCGAAAGTATTCTCCACTGCGGACTTTTTATATTCTGCAGTCCGCGCTCTGATCGAAAAAAAAAAGAATAAAATGAAATATTCTCCACTGCGGACTTTTATTTCTGCAGTCCGCGCTCTGAATCGAAAAAAAAAAAGAAAAATGCGAAAGTATTCTCCCACTGCGACTTTTTATATTTGCTGTCGGCGCTCTGAATCGAAAAAAAAAAATAAAATTGGATAAACAATGTCTGAAAGTATCTCCACACTGCGGACTTTTTATTTCTGCAGTCCGCGCTCTGAATCGAAAAAAAAAAGGAAAAATTCGAAAGTATTCTCTCACTGCGGACTTTAAATTTCTGCAGTCCGCGCTCTGAACGAAAAAAAAGATAAAATGCGAAAGTATTCTCCCACTGCGGACTTTTTATATTTTGCAGTCCGCGCTCTGAATCGAAAAAAAAAGAAAAAATGCGAAAGTATTTCCCACTGCGGACTTTTTATTTCTGCAGTCGGCTCTGAAACGAAAAAAAAAAGATAAAATGCAAAGTATTTCCCACTGCGACTTTATATTTCTGCAGTCCGCGCTCTGAATCAAAAAAAAAAAAAGAAAATGCGAAAGTATTCTCCCACTGCGGACTTTTTATTTTGTTCGTCGCGCTCTGAATGGAAAAAAAAAAAATGAAGAAATGCGAAAGTATTCTCCCACTGCGGACTTTTATTTCTGCAGTCCGGCTCTGAACGAAAAAAAAAAGAAAAATGCGAAAGTATTCTCCCACTGCGGACTTTTTATATCTGCAGTCCGCGCTCTGAATCAATCTCTCCACTGCATTATAGAACGAAAAAAAAAAAAAAAAGAAATTTTTAACTGCGACTTTTCTGATCGCCCTAAAAAAAAAAAAAAAAAATGGAATATTTCCATCCGCGTCTTTCTCATGCGCCTGACAAAAAAAAAGAAAAATACGAAATATTTTCCCCTGCGATTTTTATTTATGCTTGCCGAACGAAAAAAAATAAAAAAAAAAATCAAAGTAATTCACCTGGGCTTTTAATCGAGTCCTAAAAAAAAAAAAATTCAATGCAAGTAATTTCTCCCGCGCTTATAAAAAAAAAAAACGAAACATCAAAAAAATTTTTAATTGCAGTCCTCAAGCGAAAAATAAATTAAAAGTCTCTACAAAAAAAAATTATGCGAGATTCTCAACGCAGAAATTAATATGAGAGCGCACGAACAAAAAAAAAAGTCAATAAATCGAAAAAAAAATCCAATGAAACTTTATCTCAGCCGCTTTGAATCGAAAAAAAAAAAAAAAATCGAAAGATTCACATGCGGATTTTTATTTCGCAGTCCCGCTCTGAACAAAAAAAAAAAAAAAACAAAGTATTCCATGCGGACTTTTTATCTGCAGTCGCGCTGAATCGAAAAAAAAGAAAAATGGAAAGTATTCCCCGCGACTTTATTTTACGCTCTGACGAAAAAAAAAAAAAAAGCGAAAGTATTCCACTGCGATTTTTTATTTCAGTCCGCCTGAAAAAAAAAAAAAAAATGGAAATATTCTCCACTGCGGACTTTTATTTCTGCATCGCGTCTGAATGAAAAAAAGAAATGAAGTATTCCCATGCGGACTTTATTTCGCAGTCCGCGCTCTGAACAAAAAAAAAGTAAAATGCGAAATATTCTCCACTGCGGATTTATTTCTGCAGTCCGGTCAAGAAAAAAAAAAATGGAATTTCCTCGACTTATGATCCGCTCGCAAAAAAGAAACGAAATTCACTTATTTTCGCGTTATCGAAAAAAAAAAGAAAAGAAGATTCCGTTATTTCGATCCGCTAAAAAAAAAAAAATGAATTCCTCGACTTATTTTGCATCGCGTGACAAAAAAAAAAATGGAGTTTTCATGCGATTATTTTCTCGGCGAAAAAAAAAAAAATGGTTTGCCTGAAAAAAAAAAGAAATGAAGTCTCAGGATTTTTTAGTCCGTAAAAAAAAAAAATCAGTATCCATGCGACTTTATTCGCGCCCTGAAAAAAAAAAATCAGATCACTGCGCTTTTTGCCCTCTGATAAAAAAAAAAAATGCGAATATTCTCCTGCGCTTTATTGCCGTGAACGAAAAAAAAATGCGAGTATCTCATGCGATAATTGTCGTCTGATAAAAAAAAAGAACGAAAGTATTCTCAGCGATTTATTGCGCTGATAAAAAAAGAAAAATGCGAAGATCCAGGACTTTTTTTCTCATCCCCCGAACAAAAAAAAAAATCAATATCCAGGCTTTTATTGCATCGCGCCAAGAAAAAATCGATTCAGCGATTATTGTCTGACAAAAAAAAAAAAGAATATCTCCGATTTATTTGTCCTCAAAAAAAAAGCGAAGATCTCCACTGCGACTTTATTGCTCCTGACGAAAAAAAATGAAGTACCCCGACTTTTTTGCATCCCGCTTGAAAAAAAAAAAAAATAAGTTCCACGGATTTTGCCGTCTAAAAAAAAAAGAAAGATCACTGCGACTTTATTGCTCCTTGAATCGAAAAAAAAGAAAATGCGAAGTATTCTCCACTGCGGACTTTATTTGCTCGCGCTCTGAACGAAAAAAAAAAGAAAAATGCAAATTCTCCACTGCGGACTTTTATTTGCAGTCCGCGCTCTGAACGAAAAAAAAAGAAAAATGCGAAAGTATTCTCCCCGCGGACTTTATTTCTGCAGTCGCGCCTGAAACGAAAAAAAAGAAAATGCAAGATTTCCACTGCGACTTTTTTCTGCAGTCCGGTCTGAATCAAAAAAAAAAAAAAATGCGAAAGTATCTCCACTGCGACTTTTTATTTGAGTCCGCGCTCTGAATGAAAAAAAAAAAATGCGAAAGTATTCCCACTCGGACTTTTATTTCTCTCCGCGTCTGAGAAAAAAAAAAGAAAAATGCAAGATCTCCATGCGGACTTTTTATTCTGCAGTCGCGCTCTGAACGAAAAAAAAAAAATGCGAAGTATTCTCCCACTGCGGACTTTATTCTGCAGTCCCCTCTGAACAAAAAAAAAAGAAATGCGAAGTATTCTCACTGGACTTTTTTTCTGCAGTCCCGCTCTGATAAAAAAAAAAAAAAATGCAAAGTATTCTCCACTGGATTTTTATTCTGCAGTCCGCTCTGAATCGAAAAAAAATCGAAAGTACTCCCACTGCGGATTTATTTCTGCAGTCCGCTCTGAAAAAAAAAAAGAATCGAAAGTATCTCCACTGCGGACTTTTATTGCAGTCGCGCTCTGAACGAAAAAAAAAAATCAAAGTATTCTCACTGCGACTTTATTTCTGCAGTCCCGTCTGAAACAAAAAAAAAAAATGGAAGTATTCTCCCACTCGGACTTTTATTTCTGCATCCGGTCTGAACAAAAAAAAAAAATGGAAGTATTTCCATGCGACTTTTATTTGCGTCGCGCTCTGAATCGAAAAAAAAAAAAATCGAAAGTATTCTCCCACTGCGACTTTATTTGCGTCGCGCTGAATGAAAAAAAAAAATGCAAAGTATTCTCCACTGCGGACTTTTTTTTGCATCCGTTGAACAAAAAAAAAAAAATGCAATATTCTCCCACGCGGCTTTAATCTGCGGCCTCTGAATCGAAAAAAAAGAAAATGCGAAGTATTTCCACTGCGGACTTTTTTCATCCCGCCTGAATGAAAAAAAAAGAAATGGAATATTCCCACTGGACTTTTTTTTCTGCAGTCGGTCTGAAGAAAAAAAATGCGAAAGTATCTCCACGCGACTTTATTCTCAGTCGCGCTCTGAACGAAAAAAAAAAAAAATGCGAAATTCTCCATGGACTTTATTCTGCAGCCCGCTCTGAACAAAAAAAAAAGAAAAATGGAAAGTATCTCCACTGCGGACTTTTATTCGCATCCCGCTTGAACAAAAAAAAAAATCGAAGTATTCCAGCGACTTTTTTTCTGCAGTCCGCCTCTGACGAAAAAAAAAAAATGGAAAGTTCTCCACTCGACTTTTATTCGAAAAAAAAAAGAAAAAATGCGAAAGTATTCTCCACTGCGGACTTTTTATTTCTGCAGTCCGCGCTCTGAATCAAAAAAAAAAGAATAAAATGCGAAAGTATTCTCCACTGCGGACTTTTTATATCTGCAGTCCGCGCTCTGAATCGAAAAAAAAAAGAAGAAAATGCGAAAGTATTCTCCACTGCGGACTTTTATTTCTGCAGTCCGCGTCTGAAACGAAAAAAAAAAAGATAAAATGCGAAAGTATTCTCCCACTGCGGACTTTTTATATTTTGCAGTCCGCGCTCTGAATCGAAAAAAAAAAAGATAAAATGTGAAATTATTCTCCCACTGCGGACTTTTTATTTCTGCAGTCCGCGCTCTGAATCGAAAAAAAAAAAAAAGAAAAAATGCGAAAGTATTCTCCCACTGCGGACTTTAATTTTCTGCAGTCCGCGCTCTGAATCGAAAAAAAAAAAAAGAAAAATGCGAAAGTATTCTCCCACTGCGGACTTTATATTTCTGCAGTCCGCCTTGAAACGAAAAAAAAAAAGAAAAAATGCGAAAGTATTCTCTGCGTCGGCTCTGAAAGAAAAAAAAAAAAGAAAAAATGCGAAAGTATTCTCCCACTGCGGACTTTTTTTTCTGCAGTCCGCGCTCTGAACGAAAAAAAAAAAAAAATGCGGAAGTATTCTCCCACTGCGGACTTTTATTTCTGCAGTCGCGCTCTGAATCGAAAAAAAAAAAAAAAAATGCGAAAGTATTCTCCACTGCGGACTTTTTATTTCTGCAGTCCGCGCTCTGAATCGAAAAAAAAAGAAAAAATGCGAAAGTATTCTCCCACTGCGGACTTTTATTTCTGCAGTCCGCGCTCTGAATCGAAAAAAAAGAAAAATGCGAAAGTATTCTCCCACTGCGACTTTTTATTTCTGCAGTCCGCGCTCTGAATCGAAAAATAAAAGAAAAAATACGAAAGTATTCTCCCACTGCGGACTTTTTATTTCTGCAGTCCGCGCTCTCAATCGAAAAAAAAAAAGAAAAAATGCGAAAGTATTCTCCACTGCGGACTTTTTATTTCTGCAGTCCGCGCCTATGAAAAAAAAAAAAAAATGCGAAAGTATTCTCCCACTGCGGACTTTTTTTTCTGCAGTCCGCGCTCTGAATCGAAAAAAAAAAGAAAAATGCGAAAGTATTCTCCCACTGCGGACTTTTTATTCTGCAGTCCGCGCTCTGAATCGAAAAAAAAAAAATTCGAAAGTATTCTCCCACTGCGGACTTTTTATATCTGCAGTCCGCGCTCTGAATCGAAAAAAAAAAAAGAAAAATTGCGAAAGTATTCTCCCACTGCGGACTTTTTATTTCTGCAGTCCGCCTCTGAATGAAAAAAAAAAGAAAAATGCGAAAGTATTCTCCCACTGCGGACTTTTTATATCTGCAGTCCGCGCTCTGAAATCGAAAAAAAAAAGAAAAATGCGAAAGTATTCTCCCACTGCGGACTTTTTATTTCTGCAGTCCGCGCTCTGAATCGAAAAAAAAAAGAAAA
>NW_027626002.1:0-6507 GCF_034508935.2 Berghia stephanieae
CCCACCCCCCATCCCCGCTTTCCCTCCCCTGTTCTCCCACTCCCAACAGTGAATGGGAAACTGAGTCTGTTATATGTGGCAACAGCCTTTTATGGTTCACACTACTATTTTTTTGACGATCGACCCAATCAGCAAAGCCCTGTCCGCAGTCGTGCACCGTCGCGAAACCCGCCGGGTAGCATCGTCACAACACACCTTCGACTAGATGCTCTGCCGTCTCGGGTTCTTGCCCACAGCGTGGACATATTGGACAGGAAGTTAGACTCCACCGATGTAGCGCACTTGCCGTTAGGCAGCTCCTCGACCGAAGACGATTCGCAGCTACCCAGTGTCTCCTCTTACTGGTATCAAAGCCTGGCAACTTCTCACCAAGCTTAGAGGAGTGTAGGTCCCCGCCCCCACGAGGGATTGAATTCGTCCAAACCGACTTCCATCTCGTATGTGCAGCTCTGTCCGTAGTCAGGTAATCTGCGAACAAGGGTTGCCGGGACTTATTTCGGCTCGAAAACGGGGCCTATATGTGGCGGAAAGTATTTTGCGATAGACTAGGTAGCGAGCAATTGCTATTTTCCGTTTCACGCTATAGAAACCGGGATAAACTCCAGCTTCGTGGGCCGAATGGTGAAGGACTGCGTTATTTTTTTTTCTTTTTTAACTCGAAAATGTTGTCCATTACAACAATGTTAAATCAAGCCAAAGACTGCCTTTCGGTTTCCAGACCTGTATACATCTGTGCACGTTGGGTTAAACCCCCCCCCCCCCCAAAGATGTAATCATTTGAATACTTGGTCGCATATATGTATGTATATGTGCGTCTATGTGGTCTAGTGGTATGACACTCGCTTTCGGATCGGAAGGTCCTGGGTTCGAGCCTCGCACTCGGCGCATAGTTGAGTCCTTGGAAAAGGCTCTTTACTCACATTGCTTTTCACCGTACTCAGGTGTAAAATGGCCGTTAACGGCGTTGTCATTGTCCGAAAAAAATTGTAATATCGCCTAACAGCCGTCCTACATGTTAAATGTTGCTGTTGACCAGGGACCCCTTGTAAAGCGCTTTGAGCACATTTAGTGGATATTGCGCTATATAAAGCTCAATATAACCATAAACAAACGCATATACACACATAAACACACATACACACACACACACCCACACACACACACTTACACAAACCAATTAGCCGATAGCGAGTTATTGACCTTTTCAAGAACAAAATAAAAACGTCCTTTCCAAAGTCGATTGTAAAAAGAAACCTTTAAATCACCCACGATTTCAATAATCAAAGATTTCAACCCGGGCTCTGACGTAAGAGATCCAAATCATTATGATTTCTAACATCTTCATATTTAAATACTAAACACAGAAGGTGGTTTTGTGGTCAAAACCGACGTGTACACAAATGCAGGTCTAACAGGCAAATCCACGTATGGGCCCAGTTTAACATTGTTGTACCAAATGGACAATATTTTGCGTCGTGTTTTGAGATTTCCATTACAACAATGAGCCTTGAGGAATTGGGTTATCAGACATGCAAATAAGTGCAGGTCACTCAAAACCCTTTGTTTTGCAATAGGATTCAATAGTCTGGTGTCACGACCGCCTAGCAACGAAACAGCGTGGTCCTAAAAGAAAATCGGTACTTTTTATTCTTCGTGCTGGCTACTGGAACTTTTTCACATGTCATGTGATCAGAATGTATAAAAGTCAAAACATGATCAGATTTATAATGTTTTTTCTCCTCTGGATACACTTTTACGCTCGTAGAAGTATTTCATAAGGGCGTCCGCCATTGTTCCGATAGTTTAGAACCATTTACTAAATTACTATGCGTCATTACGAGGGAAGTGACGTCACGACTGTTAATCCCTATTACTACTTGAGTGTATTCCTCTTGGTGGGATCCTGATCCTGTGCTTGTGTCTGGATGATACTTTTAGGTATTCTCAAACATGTATGCGTCTGTTCCCTATTTGAATCATTCAATTCCCCTTATCTTGCTTATTCTCGTGTGGTTTTAATAAGTCAATGCTTTATTTTTTTAAATTAGATATCCTATTTTCTGTCTTTTACTGACGTTGAAATGTGACCCTTCGTCTCAAAACGGTATTAAGCCGGTATGATTAAGATGCTTAAAATGGAATTTGTAGCCAGAAATATGATGCTTAAGTTGAGTTTATATGCTTTATACAAGAGAAGGAACGTCATATTTCATTGTGGTAAATACCAACGTTTCATATTTTTGACCAGTTTAACTATAATTTGACTTTTTAGCATCTGGTCTATCCCGACATAATACCGTTTTGAGACGAAGGGTCACAAAAGGTCTAAATCTCTCACAATCGCTGTAAAACCATTTAAAATGTGCGGCTATGTGGTCTTGAGGTATGATACTCGCTTTCGGATCGGAAGTTTTTTGGGTTCGAGCCTTGCTCGGCGCATAGTTGAGCCCTTGGAAACGGCTCTTTACTCACTTTCTCTCACCGTACGCAGGTGTAAAATGAGTGCCTGGTCGTTAACAGCGTTGTCTCTGTCCGAAAAAAAATTGTACTCTCGTCTAACAGGCGTCATGTCCCGTCGTACATGTTAAGTGTTGCTGTGTGCCAGTGACCCCCTTAGAAAGCGTTATATAAATAAATGCTCTAGTTTTTTGGGTTTTTTTGTTTGTTTTTTTTTTTTGGGGGGGGTTGGGTTTTTTAAAACAAAACCAAAACAAAATAATTAAATCCTTCTCAGCTATAAATATTATTGTAATCTGGAATGTGGCTGAGTAGTGCGGTTTCGCGGAAGGGGGAGGGGGAGAGCCTTCATTATTTCATTATGAATGAATGATTGAATTTATATAGCGCCTAGATCCACAATGTGCTCAGAGGCGCTTTACAATGCAAATAAAACACAACAACAAATTGATAATTCTAGCATAAAATCTATCATATTGGAATAGCATTAATCAATTTGTAATTTAATTACCACGCACTGTGCTACAAGATGAAAATTTAGGATATCTATAACATGTAGCCTAATAGAAAGGTTAAACATCAAATGATTTTCTAAAGAGATGTGTTTTAAGTTTTTTTTTAAAGTTTTCAAATGTCGGACATTTTTTGAGAGATGAAGGCAGTTGGTTCCATAAGACGGGTGCCGACATTATTAATTAATCAAATTTCCTTTCTGCAATTTTTTTCAATTTCCAGATTCAAAAAGGAGGGCCGAGTGCCCAAAAGAGTGCATCAGTACACACAAAAATAACGAAGGTAAGAATAACTAGAAGCATGAATTTTGTGTAAAACGAAGTGCATTTGTGTGTGTGTGTGTGTGTGTGTGTGTATGTGTGTGTGTGTGTGTGTGTGTGTGGTGACTTACCATCTCAAAGAGGTATGCATTATGTCAGGATTAACTAGATAAAGGAAATTGAATTCATATCCTCAAATTAAATATGAAACGATGGGTTTATTTCTCTTCCACTTGCTTACTTACTTACTTACTTACCTACTTACCTTACTTACTTACTTACTTACTTACTTACTTACTTACTTACTTACTTACTACTTACTTAAAAACAAACTTACTTACTTGCTTACTTTGGCCTTTTGTCCCTCCAAGAGCATACATACATAGGCCATCAGCAAAGGTCCTCCACTCGTCGTTTTCTGTCCTGTGCCGTCAGTTCGAGGCCTCTCCACGTCTGTCTCGAACGTTGGGTGTCCACTTCTATAGATAGTTCGAAGTTCACGTCCCTCATGTCTTTGTTATTGTTTTTTAGTGCGGATATGTGGTCTTGTGGTATGACACTCGCTTTCGGATCGGAAGGTCCTGGGTTCGAGCCTCGCTCGGCGCATAGTTGAGTCCTTGGAGAAGGCTCTTTACTCACATTCTCTCACCGTACTCAGGTGTAAAATGACTGGTAGTTAACAACGTTGTCTCTGTCCCAAAAAAAAATATATCATCGCCTAACAGGCTTCATGTCCCGTCCTAAATATTTTTTAATTGTTTTTTTTTTATTTGCCATCCGCGTTTATGAGTAAATTCTCACTAAACTGTATTAACCAGACTATAAACGATCATAGTTACACACAGCTTTGTCTGTTGGTCCGTTATACTTCCGGATGGCAATGTTGTGAGCTTCTTAGCCATGCGCATACTATCTATACGCAGCTTTTAACAGCTCAATTTTCACATAAGCTATTCAATCTAATCTAGTGTTATGGAAAAAAAAACCCTGATTTTCATATAAACTATCATGGTTACACATAGTTTTGTGTTGGTCAGTTATACTTCTGGATGGCAATGTTGTGAACTTCTTAGCCAAATGCATACTATCTATAGTCTAGATAAAACAGCTGAGTGAGAATTGCTGACAAACATGGATGGTATAAAATAAAACATTAACAAAGGCCCGAATGACGTCAACTTCATTCTATCTATAGTACAATGCGCTTTACAATGGGTCTCCTCTAGTCAAAGCGTAGCGTGATGCTGAAATCCAAAAGGACTGGCAGTTTGACGTCATTATTTGGTTTTTGCACCGCCTAGTGAGTTGTCGTCAGTAGAGCTCATGGAAACAAGTCATTTCATTGGTTGAACTATTGAATACAACTCACGATTTGTTTTCTTTTGTGGCAAAAGACTGGCATTTTGACGTCATTTTTGGTCACTTTACGAAGGCCACGGTCAAAGCAACACATAACATTTAGGTTAAAGTAATGAAAAAGTGTGTATCAACCAGTACTACTAGATAAAGCAATGAAAATACAGTAAAAGAAGGCTGGTTTTTAGCTTTTTTTCTTCTTTTACTTTTCTTTCCAGATTTAATTACAAACCAAAAAAAACGTAAGCTTTTATATAACTCAATATCCACTAGATGTGCTCAAAGCCATTTACAAAGGGTCCTTGACCAACAGCAACACGTAATATGTAGAACGGGACATGACGCCTGTTAGGCGATATTACATTTTTTCCGACAGAGACAACACTGTTGACGGCCAGGTAATCATTTTACACCTGAGTACGGTGAGAAAACCAAGGATTCCACCATGCGCCGAGCGAGGCTCGAACCCAGGACCTTCCGATCTGTAAGCGAGTGCCATACCACAAGACCACATAGCCACGAGGCCCATGAAGCCAGAGTTTATCCCGGTGTCTTTCCGGTAAAACGGACAATAGCAATTACCTGCCACCCTTTGGATAAGACGCTAGTCTATCACAAAGTACTTTCGGCCAGATCTTATTGTCCTAGCAACCCATTTACTGCTGAGTGGACAGGGTGGGCGTCAGAAGAAAACAAAATCTCGACTGCACCCGGGATCGATCTTGGTCCTTTTGCGTGTGAAGCGAGTGCTCTACCAACCAATCTATCGGGTAATAACCGGGTATATCCTATTCCTACCCATCCCAACCCCCACCCCCCTCCCCCCCCCCCCCCCCCCCCCAAAAAAAAAAGAAGGCAATTTAGAACTGAAATGTTAAGTAAGACGAATTTTTATTTTACTCTTTCGTAATGTAAGATGCGAAAGCTGGACTACAAATGCAGAAACACAAAAGAACATTGAAGCTTTTGAAATGTGGTGCTTGAGAAGGATGCAGAGAATATCGTATACCGCACACAAAACGAACGAAGAAGTGCTAAAACAAACATAGCAGCAAAGGAAACTAATGCCCTTAATAGCGGATCGACAACTATCCTTTTTCGGACACATCGTAAGGAAAGATAAGAATGAATACCTGGCAAGTTGTGGAAAAATACCTGGTAAACGCGCCCGGGGGAGACAAAGAAAAACACTCATAGACCAACTGAAGGGCTTCACCAACCTAAACAATCCAAGAGCTGTTTGAAAAAGCAAGAGACAGGGAGGAATGGAGAGAGATAATTCATGCAGTATCCGAAGCCTGGACCAGGCATGGAACCTAGAAGAAGAAGAAGAATGTAAGAAAGTGTATTTGCATTTTTATATCTGATTGAATTGAAATCAATCCAAAACGTTATATTTTTAGATATTAAATCCTTTTTTTTAAATGCAATTACCATATCGACGACATAATATCCCTTTGATACGGTGGGCTACATAGAGAGTAGAAATCAAATTGTATGGCTTTTTCAAAGAACTTCTAGAAAGAAGATTGTCCAAATAAGCCCTATTCAATCGGAGATTTCTTATCTATCTATAGGAAAATTTCAAAAGATTTTTCTTCGATAACAAGTGGTCCTATTATGACATTTAAAAATCGTCGGGTTTTGGGGGGTTTTTTGAGTTATTTTTAAAATTATTATTCTACTTATTTTTCGGGTTATTTCGGTTTTAAATTTACAAAATAATCTGACGTGAGCATGCAGACGTGAAATTAGAAAATCGGTTCTTTTATTTTTTTTTCAAACGGGTTGATAATAATGATAATAATAATAATAATAATAATAATAATAATAATAATAATAATAATAATAATTTAATTATTATTATTATTATTATATTATTATATTATTATTATTATTATTTTATTATTATTTAATATTA
>NW_027626003.1:0-6523 GCF_034508935.2 Berghia stephanieae
ATAATTAATTAAATTGTAAAAAGGGACGTGGGGTTTTTCTAGTAAAACATTGGAACTTTTCAAAAAATTTTTAGATTTTCCACAAAACGGTATATAGGGGGTAAATTCTCGCTGCATTTTTGTATTCTAGAGGTCTTTGTTGGTGGCATTCCTCAATGTTTTCTAATTGATTTTTTATGATTCGGGTCCAAAACATTCTTAAATTATGATTTTTGGGGGCTCTTTGGAAAAGGGGCGTTGTCATTTATGTATCTAATAATATATAAAATTTTTGATATTCACTATATTGAGTGCAATAGATGCATTCTTTAATTTTTTTTGGGGATTTATAGGTTATTTTGCAGATTTCTGTTTTTTTTTAATGTCAAAATTAAAAACCATCCTTTTCTTTACCACTTTGATGTGAAAATTTCCAAAAGGAGGAAAAAAGTTTAATTATTACATTTTTATTATAAATATTTTTTTAATCATTTTTATTATTATTATTATTTTTTTATTATTATTTTAAATATTATTTTTATTTTATTAATTTTACTATCATTATTATTATTTTATTACTATTATTATTATTATTAATTATTTTATTGTTAATTATTTTTATTTTATTTTGTTTTATTGCTACCGTATACTCTTTGTGTTCAAATTCCCAAAGGCAATAATCTTTTGGTTCAGGTTCGGATTGGGATGGTCATTGTTCTTTTGAGATCCAACAGTTTTTTTTGTTTTTGTTACAACTGCTGTCTATTTTTAATGGTATCGAGGTTGTCCACTGTTTTTTTTATGAAATTTTTAAAAAAGTGACAAAGTCCGTAGTTTGTCAAAATTTGCAAGCTTTAGAAACTTGATTGTATTTAAAATGACACTTCTCCCTTTTTTTCTGTCGGGTTTTTAAAAAAAGGCATCCGATTTTTCCTTTTAAATTTTTCGAAAATTTTTCCAAAGGACAATGTTGTTCCATTACATAAAAAAATCATTAAAATTGGGTTACTGTTGTTGTTTTTTTAAGCACAAAAAGTGTCTCTTCAGGGTGCGAGGGGAAAATGGGAAAAAAAAGGGTGACGCTGTTTAACACGAAAAAAAAAAATTTAAAATTTTAAACGTTCAAAAAATTTTCAAGCAAAAAGGACAAAATTTTTTTAATTAGTGTCAAGTTTAATTAAAAATCCAAAAATGATTAACAAAATATGACGGTTTACCCAAAACGTTGAAATAACGATTTTGAAAGTTTTTTTAAATTGCGTTTTGTTTTAGCGGGGGTTTTGTATGTGTATTAGAGAATTTAGAGAGAGATGGGGAGAGAAGAAGAGAAAAGAGAGAGAGAGTGAGAGAGGGAGAGCTAGAGGGAGGAGGAGGAGGGAGAGGCTAGATAATTTTATATTATTATATATATATATATATATATATATTATAACATATATTAGCTCCTTCTTCTCTCTCTCTTCCCCTTTTCTCCTCTTCTCAGTCTCTCTCTCTCTTTTCTCTCATCTCTCTCTCTTCTCTCCATTCTCTCTCAAGCTCTCTCTTTCTGTCTTACCTTTACTTTGTTAATGTATGTGTATTCGGATATGTATAAATTTCATTTTTATACCCATATAAACAAGGGTTTTATTTGAAAAAGCATGAACTATTTACCGCGAAAATACCAATCTGTGGTGAAAAAAAAGACAAGGATTCCACTGTTATATTTATGTTTTCCCTCAAAAAAAACTTTCCCCTAAACAAAGTATTCACGGGTCATGACCAAATCTTTTTCTGCCAACCATTTAAAAAAATAGAGCCGTTTTAACAATGCATGTTAGACGAGAACCAACTAATAATTCGTCATCTTTATGTACAAAATACCTTTCGCGAGTGTGTGTGTGTGTGTTTGTGTGTGTGTGTGTGCGTGTCTGTGTGTGTATGTGTGTGTGTGTGTGTGTAAATCCTAAAAAATTCTGAAATTGGCATTTATATAGAGCAATATCCATAAACATGCTCAAAACGTTTACAAGGGTCCTGGCCAAAAGAAAAAACGGTAGGACGGGCATACGCCTGTTAGGCATATTGCAATTTTTTTTAGACTGAGAACGTTTTTAACGACCATGTTCTTTTACTCTGAAAATGTGGTAGGAAACGTATTTTTCAAGGACTCAACTATGGCCCCAGCGAGGTCGAACCCGGGCCTTTCCCGACCGAAGCGAGTGTCACCCCGCTGACCACAAGGCTGAGTGTGTGTGTGTGTGTGTGGGGTTGCGGTGTGTGTGTGGGGTGTGTTTAGGTATGCGTTGACGAAAGAGAGAAAGAGAAGAGAGAGGATGAGAGAGAGAAGAGAGGGGGGGGGGGGAGCAGGGAGGGAAGGGAATGAAATTTTTTTTTAGGTGGGGATTTGGAGTTTTTGTGCGGTTGTTCTTTAGCAGACGAGAGTAAAAATACTTGTTACAAACATAAAATGTTAAAGTTAAAAACTTTTTTAAAGACATCAAATAATTTTGGATCTAAAAATCTCACAAAAGGCCCACCAAAACATTACCCTTTAAAATCTACACCATCCCCCGAAACTTTACCCAGCAGAGGCAGAAAAGAAAAGAAAGAAAGAAGAAGAAGAAGAAAAAAGAAGAAAAGAAGAAGAAAAGAAAAAAGAAGAAGAAGAAGAAGAAAAAAAGAAGTGAAATAAAATAAACTGTCGACATTTCTAACCAATAGGGTTTCTACATGACCTTCAAAGTCGCTCTACCCCGACAAAATCCAAAAAGTGGGGCAAAAGCGTCACAATCCCAAATTTTTGGGTCTTCGGGCCCTGCCCGAAAATTACATGCGGATAAACCCCGCCATACCCCAAAATTGGACAATGATATGAAATATCACGCGTTAAAGTTATGTTGATCCTCCGTTAGATTGGACATGGCTTCAAATGAGTATTATAAACTATACACGTTAAAGATTATGTATCCGTCTAATTGTGAACGGACTTAAAGAATATTATAAAATTCAAGCGTTAAAAGATTACTTTGTACCTCCGTCAAATTTTAGACAGGGATCTTAAAATGAATTATGAAATATAGGCTTTAAAAGATTATGTACCTCGTCTAATATTTACACTGACCCTCCTTGTTTTATTTCACATACTTTCTCCATTGAACAACCTCCCTGTTTCGAAAAAGCTTTTGAGCATTTTTTAAAATTTTTAACCAATTAACTGTCTTATTTCGGGGGGAAAACCCCCTCCCCAAAATTATGGCCGAAAACTCATCTTTAAAAACATGAATTTAAATGACCCTCATCGGGCCAAAACTCTCAACCTGGGCCCTGGCCTCCATAAATCGATCGAATTTTAACTTTCGTGATGCCCCGGGTACTAGAGTTTTGCCAAAACGAGTTCATTTAAATCGACCAATATTTGAAGAAACGGTCTTTGACCAAATCTTTTTTATCGTTTTTCCCAGGTAAAGCATTTAACTAAACAGTTGCGCGGGAAGGGTTTTAAAATGATTTTTGATACTCACTATGATCACCCAGTTGTTTTAATTTAAAGATGACAAAAATGCCCCAATAAAACAATGTGTGTTGTCCAAATTATTGTTTTGGTATTTTTCCCCCCGTGTAATATCACTGATACCACTGAATGATTTTTTTTTGAAATGACATGGAAATTGTTAGAAAAGGGGATTTAGAAAACCCCCTGTTTATTGTGGATAGCACTTGTATTGGGGGATGGGAGAGAGAGGAGAGAGAGAGAGAGAGGGAGAGGGGGAGAGAGAGAGGGGAAAAGGGGAAAAAAAATAATTGTGGGTTTATAAAGGAAAAAAAGATGAGGGGAAAGTACATTGTCCCAAGTACAAAGAGAAGTAAATAAAAAGGGAAAAAACAGTTTGATGGTCCCGATAGAAAATTGGGAAAACCATCGCTTCACACGCAAAGGGACCGAGTCGATCCCGGGTGCGCCGAGATTTTTTTCTGCCCCCCCCCCCCCCCCCTTGTCCCCCAGCTTTTGGGGTGCGGGGTCTTTTAGATCGGGTAACCATTTTGCAACGACCAGCGTCCCTTCCAAAGGTGAGCAAGCAATGAAAGCTTTTCAGCATAGAAACAGGGATAAACTCCCGGCTCTGAAGGAGGTTTTTGTTACTAGGGGGGGAAAAGAGTAGAAAAAAATGGTTGTTGAGTGTTGCGAGTTCAAGAGAAGAGCTAGGGTTATCATTTATAACATTATAGTTGTGCGGTTTTGTGGTTTTGTGTGCGGCTATGTGGTCTTGTGATTTGACACTCCTTTCGGGAAAAAGGTCCTGGGTTTGAGCCTCGCTGGGGCTAGTTTAGTCTTGGAAAAGGCTCTTTATCACAAAATTCCCGTACCGGTGTAAAGAGTATCTGGGCCGTTAACCCGCGTTGTCTCCCTCGAAAAAAAATTTTTCTATCGCTAACAGGCTCTGTCCTAAATGTTATGGTGTGTTAGCGGGGCCTTTAAAGCGCTTTTGAGCACGTTTGTGGTTTGCCCTATTACAAACTTTTTTTTTGTTTTCTCGCCGTCAACATATTTTGACATTGTCGATGCAATGGACCCTGTTTTGTGTAAAATCCCCATCCCTCACAGAAAAAGAAAAAAGAAACTCGGAATAGTGAATTTGGGATTTAAGAGTTAGATATGGCAAATATATTATAAAAAAAAGGGGGAAATTTTAATTGAGCCAAAATCCCCTTTTCAAACTCGTATTTTTTCAATTAAGATTCAAGACAAATTTTAAGACTTTTTTTAAAAAAGAAAGTTTTTTGTTTATTTAAAAAACCCTTTTACTAATGATACCCGATGCTGCTTTTTAAAAATTATGGGTTTTATATAGCGCCCTTTCCCGTCATCAAAACGCCCTTTAAAAGTAAAGGAACTTTTATAAACACACAACAACCATCAAACATGCAATATGAAACAAAGCAAAATATTTTTTATGAGACTTTTGGCTCGATCGACTTTTAACAGACTATATCCCAACGCAATTTGGATGGGCCTGTTTAACATTGAGTAATGAACAATTTTTCCGTCATTTTTTTTAAGTTTCCCTTTCAAAAAGGCCTTAATGAATTTAGTTATCAGACCGGAAATAAGTGCAGTCGGGGCGATCCCCAAACCATCGTTGTATAATTAAAGGATGTGGCCCATGTGGTTTCCCCAGTGACCCCTTTATCTTTATGAAAGGGAAATATCCTAGTTTGCTTAGTATTCAGTAAAAAACGACCATAATATATATAAATATATATATATATATTATATTATATATAGTGCATTTTCCAAAACTGCTCAAAGCGCTTTTAAAAGACGTCCCTGATAACGCAAAACAACATAAGGACGATTTTTTCAGTTTTCCCGACCCAGACAACGAGAAGGGGAAGTAAAAAGCTTTCCCAAAAAACTCAACTATTTTCCTCTCAAAAGGGGTCTCGAAAACCCCGGATGTCCCGGGCCGAAGGCGAAGCTTTCTCTAGACTACTAGCCGACTTAAAATTTTTTTAAAAAGAGTTTTGCTTATTTAGCCTTTTCAAAACACGCTCATAAACCCGAATATCGTATGCGTAAGGCTAGTTTATTAAAAATTTAAAAGGTTAAACCCTGAAGAACCTGGTAATCCTTAAAATGTCATTTCCCGAGATGGATGCCTTTTGAATAAACCCCTCTGAAATATTCATGGGTTTTTTTTTAAATAAATTTTTTGTAAATGCGGCTAGGTGGCTTGTGGTATACACTCGTTTTGGTCCTGGTTCGGCCCCATTCGGGCATAGTTTGGCCAAGGAAAAAGCCCTTTACTCACATTCTTTATTCTAGAAAATGTAAAAAAAGTACCCACCCTTAACGCGTTTTTCTCTGTTGGAAAAACGTAATTCGCCTGACAGGCGTATGCTCTCCTGCTTTAGTGTTGCTGTTGGGCCCGGGGCTCCTTTAAAACGTTTTTAGGTGGATATTGGTTATGTAAAGTGTTTTAAAGGGATGAAAAAATTTGTTTTTAATAGTGGGCATCGATATACTAGGGGAAAATGTATTTTAAGAGTTTTCAAACGGTCCCATACTGCATGTTTCTTTTTCTTTTTTTTAAAAGAAACAATGAAACAATGGGTTTTAAGTGTGTTTAGAGTACATTTTAGGAGACAAAAAATGTTTTGTCTTAATTTGATGATTTCCCAAAAAAATTAGCCCCTTGCAATATGTGGTGGGATCAAAATCGGGCTGTAAATTTTTCCCGTTTGAAAATAAAATTTTGGTTTAGTTTTTGGCCCAAATTTATTCATTTACACAAGAAAAGTAAATGTGGAGGCTTGTATTCTATCAAAATTAATATTGTGTTCCCTTAAGTCTTTTTTATGTGCCTGACTGGGTGTGTGGAGGAAGGGGGGAGTTGGGTTTTGGTTTTTAAGTTTCTGTTCAACAATGTATATATGTCTATGTGTGTTTTTGCTTTTTAATAGCATTTCATCCGAGAGTGAAAAGCCGTGTTTTGTTTAATTTTTTTTTTAATGATGGGGGGAAACCCCCCGGTTTTTTGGTGAAAAAAAAGCTATTAGGAAC
>NW_027626004.1:0-2500 GCF_034508935.2 Berghia stephanieae
AAAATTTTAAAAAAATTTAAGCAAGATATGAATATGATGGCTCAAAGTAAAATGCTCAGTTTTGTGTTATCTTCAGGCCTAGTCAAAGGTATCTCAGTTTCAGAGCGGCAGGCCAAAAAAAAAACCAAGGCTGAGGTTGGGGTGAAAGTGAAAATTCCATTATTACAGAAGGGGTTTGCCTGAGCTGAACCCTGGAATCGTGAAAATATTTAACAAAAATAAAGGGTCATGTCATGGTAATGGCAATGGAGAGGCTTGGGTGAGTGGAAGGGGAAAAACAATACCCATCCTTGAAATATTTTTTTAAATTAATTTTCCCTGTTGTAGACAGGATTAAATTAAAAATCCAACGATTATCTGGTCATTAATTTTTTGTGACAACATTGTTGTAACAAATTTTAGTCGATTTTTCCCCTCCCGTAACAGTGACGTTGTAGCGTCTAAGTTGCTTGTTTTTCCCCTCTTTCACTTTCGTATGTATTTTTGTTTGTATGTTCCTACATTAAAAAGGTCGCAACGTGAAATTATGTAGCCAAATTTTTAAATTTAATAATAAATTTACAGGTTTTGTTTTTTCATTCATTCTATCATATCTATCATATATATCCCAATATATCATATCAGTTAAGAGTGAGATCGGGGATTTTTGGGTGGAACCGGGAGTTACTAGGTGGAACTGAAAACCCAATTTCTAAATGAAAATCTAAAAAAAGACCCTAAATTGTCCATTAAAACAATGTTAAAAAACTAGGCCCATAAGTGGTTGGATGTCAGATCTGCATCTTTCGAGTGAGATAGGTCAGATGACCTTTTTAAATTTAAACCTTTAATTAAAACCAAATTTAACAAGTGGGAAGTCTAATAAAGTTGATCCATACATTGTGTAATTAAATCTTGAAATTCATCCATAACACGTTATTACATAATTTATACCACCTAATGTGCTCTTATTTGCAGGTCTGATAACCCAATTCCTTTGGGCTCATTGTTGTAAGGTAATCTAAAAATAAAATACGCAAAATATTTTCCATTACAACAATGTTAACTAGGGCTTCTCTCTCTCTTCTCCTTCTCTCTCCTCTCTCTCTCTCCCCTCTCCCTCTCTCTCCCCTCCTCTCTCCCTCTCTCTCTCTCTCTCTCTCCTCTCTCTTCCGGAAAAACTCTTTCGGGGATGCACCCGATCGGTAAGGCTGCGGTCCAGCGTGACCCCAGGTATTTTGAATTCGGCCCGTTTGGAGAATGGCCCCGACGAGCACGTTCAGTTTACGGTGTTCCAGCCACTGCATGGGTTTAAATGCAGAAAAGAACAACCCCAAGGTCTTTTTGTCACCTTAAAATTTTGCAAGGTTGAGCATTAACCCTTCGCATCAGACCGTATCGTAGTCGCTGATAGGTCTATAAATACAGCACCAGTTTGCTGTTTCCTTTCGAACACTGCTTCGATATGCTCTGTAGGTCAATGACCTGCTCCGGGGTAATGGCGAAATATAAATTGCAAAGGCGTCAGGGCAGTAAATGTGGAAAATCGATATTAACAAATAAAATTTAAAAACATACAATACAAGCAAATAAAAACCAATAAACAAAACAATACAAACCAATCCAAACAAACAAAACAAAGAATACAAACAAATAAAACAAAACAAACAAAAAAAAAAAAAACAAAAAACAAAAAATAAAGAAAGAAATTGAAAAATAATCTCAAGAGACGTCATCATAGCTTGTCGCTCCAAACGTCGAACCCATTCCACAGCATCTTAGGAGCAGTCTCTTAGGTCATGGTCAGTGCATTCTCCTGGCATTCTCTAAGTATGTGCTCCATCGTTGCTCTGGGCATCCACGTGTACACAAGCTAGTCTCAGCCAGCTACCACTTTTTCCATGCTTCCAGCTGTTCCCCCAAGTTTTGGCCCCTGCATCTGTTACCCATTCATTCCTGGGGAGCTCACTTCTGTGGGCAATTCTTCTCTCGTCAGCTCATTTGAGGGGAGATCCTCGACCACTATTTAAACCTATTACACCAAGAAGAAGTGAGAAATGCTTTTCAAAGTCTAAATAACAAACAGAAGCACCGAGAGAGATGGAGTATGCGCTGAAGTACTAAAATATGGACCACCCTTATTAGATGAACACCATAGCGGACATTTTCAAATCAGACCGTTAAGACATCACCAGAAGCTGTATATTAATAAATGGGAGCTGATTTCAATACAAAAGCCAGAAAACCAAAGGGACCTCCAAATAATTGAGACTAATTACGCTGCTTAATACAATAAGGAAAATCATCTACCTGATCACACTGAATAGAATAAGACCTATTGTTGAAAATTATTTATCACATACTGGAGGGACCGCGTGGCTCAGCGGTATGGTCTTTGCTTCGTTCCCGAAAGGTGCCGAGTTCGATTACTCATCGCGCTTTGTGGTTTTGAGCAAGTCACATAACCTTAGCTCACTTTGTGGTGCTGCACTGCGACTGACGCATGGGTTATTCCAGTCTG
>NW_027626005.1:0-6510 GCF_034508935.2 Berghia stephanieae
CACCCAAAAAACCAACCCCTTAAATTTTTAAAGGTCAAAAAAAAAAGCACTCCCTGGAAATTAAGAAATTGGGTTCTTGAACCACAAATGCCGTTCGGGAAACAGCAACTTTAACATTTAAGACGGGACATGACCCCTTTTTGGCAATTATTTTTTTTTCGGACAGAGACAACGCTTTTAACGGTCTTTTTGGGGGGTTTTGTTTTTGTTTTTTTTTATTTTTTTTTTTTAAAGTGAGGTCATTTAAATGATCGCTTTTAAAAGGGACGAATTTTTCTGAAAAATTTTTAGAAACAGTGTCACTGTCACCAAGAGTAAAAAAAAGTGACAGATTGACTTACTTGATTAGTGCCTTTCCGTCTCGCCCCGAAAGTGGGGTTCCCTTTGGGGTTTTCCATATTTTCCTGTTAGGTGTCCCAATATTGCCTTCCTTGCAGGTTCTCGATTTTCAAGGGTCCCTCCCGTTTGAGCAATGCTTTTCCAAGTGTTGTAGGTTTTTGTTTAGGATCAGGGGGAGGGGGGGGTTGGATGGGTCTCCTCTGAAAATTTTCCCTTTTTTGGGAAGTATCCCGACAGGGCTTGGTTTGCTGGGTTTTTTTGTCCCGCGTAGTAGTGCCCGAAATTTGCCATCGTTTGTTGAAAATTCAAGGGATTGGTCTTTCTTTTTGATTTATAGAGTGATTCATTTGAATTTTTTGGGGGTATTTGATGCATACCCTTTAGCTGTTGCGATGAAGGGCATCCAATGTTTTTCTTCGGATTTTGTAAACCCCCAAGTGCCGCATTAACAGAATTCCCGGGTTTTACAAAGAGGGGTACATTTTCATTTGGTTTTTCTTTTTATTTGTCCCCTTAATCCAACTTTTGGGTGTTTACTGATCGGCTTTTTTAGCTGTTTTCTTTTTTGTACACCCGTTCTCCATTAGTAGCCGACTTTTTTCTTTTCCATTCCTCTTTGTTTCCCGATATTGTTGTAAATTCGGTTTATTGTTTTCGAAAAAAATTTTCAATTAATGATAATCTTTTTTTAGTGTTTACACCGGGTTTTTTAGAAATTTTCCAAAAACGACACAAAACAAAGGGGATCCACAAAAAGGGAGAAAAAGGGAAGACAACAACGACAGACAGACGCAGGAAAGAAAAGAAAGGGAAGAAGAGAAGGGATAGAGAGAGTAGATAAGAGGAGAATAAAAAGAAAATAGAGAGAGAGAGAAAAAGAAAGAAGAGGAAGAGAAGGGGTAAAGGGAAAAGACAAATAAGGTAAGAATATAGATATAAAAGAAAAAAGACAGAGAGATAAAAAGAGGAAATAAGAGATGGAAGGATAGGGGGAAAGAGAGAATAATAAGAAAGAGGAAGAGAGAGAAAGAAAAAGAAGAGAAAGGGGGTAAGAGGAGAAAAGAGATAATGGTAGGATAAAATATAGAAAGAAAAAGACAGAAAAAAGAGAGGAAATAAAGATGGAAGGATTTGGGGGGGGGAAAAAAAAAGAAATATAAAGAAGAGAGAGAGGAAAAGAAGAAGGGGAGAGGAAAAGGGGAAAGAGGGGGTGAGAAAAACAGAGATAATGGTAAGATATAATATGAGATAAAAAAGAAAAAGGGGATAAAAAAGGGAAAATAAAGATTTGGGGAGTAGGAGGGCGAAAAATAAGGTATGAAATAAAGATATAAAGCACCCGATATGATGATATCAAGCTTAAAAAGCTATCCGCATAGGAAACAAAATATGGTAGGGGTGCTTTGGGAAACATAAGTGGAAATATGGGACATAGGGTAAAAAAAAATTTGATACGGGTGATAAGGGGAACCCTCGGGTCTTTCCATAAGGGGGGCGACGGTACGGTGAGAGAAAGTGAGAAAAGACCTGTTCCAAGGACTCAACTATGCCCAAACGGGGCCGAACCCGGGCCCCTTCATCCAAAAAAGTTCCCAAAAAACCTACCCCCTTCATCAACCTTGCCCCCTTATTCTTTAAATTTTAAAACTCTTTGAAATTCCCCCTTTTCTTTTTTTCTTCCTCTTTATCCCTTTGCCACCTTCCCCCACTTTTCTCTCTCTCTCTCTCTCTCTCTCTCCTTTCTCCCTTCTTCTCCTCTCCCCTTTCCTCTCTCCCCCCTCTCTTTTTCCTTTCTCCTTTTTCTTTCCCCTCCTCTCCTTCTTTCTCTCTCTTTTCTCTCTCCTCTTTCTCTTCTCTCTCTTTCTCTCTTCCCTTTACCTCCCCCCTCTCCCCCTCTTTCCCCTCTCCCCCTTTCTTTTCTTTCTTTTTTTCCCCCCTCACTCTCTCACACACACCTCCTCTCTCCCCTCTCTCTCTCACTCTCTCCCTTTCTCCATCTCTTTCCTTTCTTCTCTCTCCTATCCCTCCTCCCACCCTCCCCTCTTCCCAACCCCCTCTCTCTCCCCCCACACTCTCTCTTCGCTCTCTCTCTCTTCCCCCTCTCTATTTCTTTCTTTTTTCTCTCTCTCACTCTCACATTTCTCACTCCTCCTCTCCCCCCTCTCTCTCGCTCCCTTTTTTCTTTTTCTTTTATTCCATCTCTCTTCCTCATCTCCTCTCCTCTCTCACTTCTCCTCTTTCCTTTTTCTTTCTCTATCCTTCACCTCTTCTCTTTTCCTCTCTCTTCTTTCTCTCCCTTTTCTCTTTTTTTCTTCTTTCTCTCTCTATTTCTTTCTCCCCTTTCTCTCCCTCTCTCCCTCTCTCTCCTCTTTATCCCTTTTTTTTTTTTCTCTTTTTTTGTATGTTTTTCCCCCCCCCCCTCTTATTCATCCGTTTTAATACCATCTCTCTTCTCTCTTCTCCTTTTCTCTCTCTCTTTCTCTTCTTCCCTCCTCTTCCTCCCCCCTTTCCCTTTTTTTTCTTTCTTTTCTCTCTCCTTTTCCTTTAATCTCTCCCAACCCCTCTCCCTCTTCGTTTAACTCGAACCCCTCCTTTTTATTTCTTAAAACCCCCTATCCCCCCCCCTCTCTCTTCCCTCTCTCCTCTCTCCTTCTCTTTCCCCCCCCCCCCCCCCCCCCCCCAATTCCCCCTCCCCCCCTCTTTCCCCCCCCATCCCTCTATCCACATCTTTTTGTGTGTGTGTAGTGTTGCTGCCGGGGGGTGTGGGTTTTTGTATTTTTTGTGTGTGTGTGTGTGTGGTGGATTTTTTTGAAAACACCCCGTCCATTCTACTTCAAAGAGACCCAAAAAACAGGGCCTACAACAAACAAGGCGTTTTATTTCATTTAAAAACAAACTTTTGTTTTGACGATTATTTTGCCTTCCACGGGACCAGAAATCCATTCATTTTTTTTTAAAGCCATTTAAATTTTTATTCCTTTTTTTGTATCTTATCAGGCAAAACATGGCTACATCAGGGCCCCCATCGAAAAAAACACCACAACGCCAACAACCCCTAGTCCGTCAAGTTCATGCCTACTAATCAAAATCAGCGGGCCCTTTCCAGTTTCTGGGAATCATGAAGCTTTTGGGTAAAATCTCAAAATTTTCCCCCAAACCCAAAATTTAAACCCTCTCCTTCCAACTATGGGAAAATCGTCCTTTTCTTTAAACGATGCAACCGAATTTTTCTTTTTAAAATTTTCCTTCGTATGTGGTGTGCTGCAAGGGAAGAGAGAAGAGAGAGAGAAGGGAAGAGAGAGAGAATGGCCCACCCACACAACACACCACACACAAAAAAAAACACAACACACACATTTACAAATTTTCCCTTATTATTAACAACAAAATTAAATAAAAGTATTTTGTGTTTACTTGAAAAAGGCCAAAGGCCGAAAACGCGTTTTTTGTGTTTTTTCATTCATGATCAATTTACCCCCTTTATCTTTATCTCCATTTATTTACTCAATTTGGCCCCTTTGGATTTATTAAAAAGAAGTTAAACATTCAACAAAAACACACAAAATGTGGTTAACCAGCTTTCCAAACCCAAGTCAGATACAACCAAAAAAATCGCCATAAAACAAGACAAGTCAGGGGGGGATAAAATTGTGATTTAAAAGGGGGAAAAAGGGTCGTTATCAACCCTCCACTCTTTTGTTTCCAAACCCTTTGCAACCCCCCATCGGACCTAAAATAAAGGTTACAACAAAAAAAAGGGGCATAACTTTTTTAATAGCAGAGCATGGCAGATTATTCTTAGGAGTACAGGGACAAAAAGGGGGAGGGATCATAATTTTAAGTAGCGGGGACAGGGGGTGAACGGGCCCCACCGAAGAGAAAAAACCGCAAGGGTGTTTTTAGGGCTCAAGTAATGTGTTCCATTTTGGGGGTTGTTTTAACCAAAATTTCCAACAAAGTTGCCTTTTTGTTTTTTTAGACAAACAAATAATTTTGGGTTACTGTTTCTTTGCAAAATAGATTTGGTTAAAATTCAGTTAAGAACAAATCTTTTAATTTTTAGTGCAAAAAAATTCAAAGTTTTTTAATTTAACAATGTATATTCAAAAAACCCCAGCAAATCGCACAAAAAACTTGTTTCTTAAGGGGCAAATATTTTTGCAAATAAAACATTCCTCTCAAATCCCGGGTTTTGGCCCGGTTTTGAATCTTGATTCCCTATTTCACATTTCAGTAGATTTACGAAGCCAAATTTTTTTAATTCCTTTTAAAATATTTTACTTTAAAAAACGTGTTTTTTGGATTTTTAAAAAAATTCTTTTTTCATATTTTTCCAACTTATTGTTTTAAAAGGGGTAGAAAGTGCTCTGTCTTAAAATTTGTAGAACGGTACAAGATAAACCCTGCTACTGAAAAAACTGTGAAAAATTTTTCCGAAGGAAATTCAGAAACGAAAACGGGGATTTCATGCTTACCAAATAAACTTAACTTTGAAGTGTTACGGAACATAGGGGAGTTTTGTTTTTTAATTGGCCGAAAATCCAAAAATGGTTCGGTGGGACGATTTTTTTGTTCCAGTAAACCCACTTCTGTTTTTCATAATGTCCCCCCAATCATGTGTACCCCAAACCGTCACAAACTCAACTCGGATTATACAAAACCCACTGCTGCCTTCGACTGTTGTTTTGGGATGAGATGTCAATTTCAGGGGTCTAAATTTTATTTAAATTTTGATTTTTTCATGACAAATTTTTTGTAAAATTGGAAATTGTGGTCCCATTTTCACTTTTTCCGCAGGATCAATAAAATTAATTTTTTTATTGGTATAAAGGGGAAAAGGTAAAATTTTCACAAGTTTGCGAAAATTTTTTAAATACAACACGGAAAAAAAAAAAAACCCCAGGGTGACGTATGAAGTATCTTTTGGGAAACTATTCGCACCCCTTTTTCCCATGATTTTAAATTTTTGGGGAGTCATTTTAAGATTTTTCTTCGATTGTCAGGCAGAAACACCATTTGAAGTTACTGATAAAAAGAACTTTTTGTACAAAATTTTCACTATGAATTCGTCAAAACTCGGCCTTTACTCGCAGGGGACCTGTTTTTAGCGTTTTATGATGAAAAAATCCCGGCTTTGTATCTTGAATTTCGAAATCATTTACATTACCATCTATTTCTCCTGAAAAAATTACAAGTGTGGCAAATAAAAACCCTATGAAAACCTTTACGAATGTTTTTATCATCTTGAAAAAAAAAGATCCAGAAATTGTTTTTTTTATTATTTATGAAATTTTTAAGGCCCATCAGTTTTATAAGAGGAGGAACATTTAATGGTATTGGGTACTTA
Source organism: Berghia stephanieae (assembly GCF_034508935.2). Lineage (NCBI taxonomy): Eukaryota > Metazoa > Mollusca > Gastropoda > Nudibranchia > Aeolidiidae > Berghia > Berghia stephanieae. The sequence goes on from NW_027626005.1 coordinate 5,687, forward strand.
CGTTTTTATGTTTTTAAGGTAAAGTTTTTTTAAAAAAAATTCTTGTCAAACTGTTACCCGTCAGCCTTAACATCTATTTTAGTACAGTAAAAAAATATAAAATTCTTTCTACAATTGAAAGATGTGGGGGAAAAGTAATTGCAATAAAAAATGAAAAACAGATTAATCAAGCTTTTTTCAAAAAAATTTCCTAAAAAATGAATCATTTCCCCCTTGGGTTACCATGTCCCCATTTTATCCTACAAGATCCTTTTTTACTTTATAACGTTTACCTGTTTAAAAAATCCCAAAAAAATGGATCATGAAAAAAAAATTCCCCGAATTTCTACCCTTTTTATTCATCTGAACCCCTAACTCCCCCTGGTCCCCATTTGGAAAACTTCAAATTACGAGACAGGATTTTTTTTTTAAAACTTTCAAATTTTCCAAAAAACACTTAAAAAAAACCCCCAAGTATTGAAAAAAAAGAAAGTTTTTCCCCTTTTTTGAAATATTTTCAAGAAAACAAGCCTGCATTGAAAAACGTATCAAAATCGTCATTCTTGATCAAAACTGCTTTTTTTATAATGAATTTTGAAGCTTTGGGAAGGTTTTTTAAAAAACGAAGTCCCCTTTAAACACTCGTTTTCGTGACCAGATCGATTGTATTAACTTTCAGAAGCTGGGAGTCATCAATTTAATTCCGGACAAAGGCACTGCTTGCTGACCGGAACTGCATCAAATCCGTTCTAAAAGGGAAAAAAACCTTCCAAGAACACAGCAAATGCTTTAGTTGGACCTGCAGGCCTTATTTACTTTAAATTCTTCTTTACACAAAACAACTT
>NW_027626006.1:0-6513 GCF_034508935.2 Berghia stephanieae
GATAATTAAGCAACGACGCAGCGGCGGAGGGGGTGGATGGATGGATGGATGGATGGATGGATGGATGGATGGATGGATGGATGGATGGATGGATGGATGGATGGATGGATGGATACAGAGAAAAAGAGGCAGACAGAGAGATAAATAGATAGCGAGAGGTGGATAGAGAGAAAGAGACAGCGAGAAAGAGATATATAGATAGATAGAGAGAAAGAGACACAGAGAGAGAGAGAGAAAGAGTGTGTGTGTGTGTGAGAGAGAGAGAGAGAGAGAGAGATACACACACACACAGAAAGAGATCGAGATTGAATAAATTCACCCAGTATGATAGGTAATCACTGCCTTGGATTGTAATGCAAATACTGCGCTGAAGTTTAAAGAAATTAGTGGCTTAGGCCACTGGGACCCCCCCTCCCCCCCCCCCCTTTGGGAGTTTAATGCCACTATGTTTTTCAAATAATAGAGCTTATTGGCCATACAAATTTCACTGTTACCGTAAAATAAGTGTCATTTAAGAGAGTTATGGCTCTTTGAAAAAAGTGAGTTGTGTCCCCCTTGCAAAAAAGAGACAACATTTATTTCAAAGGCTCTGGAGACTACAATATTACTTCAATATATGCAAATTGGGTATCAAACTGAAGGAAATTGAATATATATCAAACTATGTGCACAAGCTTTCAATTTGTGAAATATTATATAGATTCACAGAAAGTTGAAACAATTTGTCAGTAATCTCATGAAGTGTCATATCTAAACTTATGGGCTATTTCAGTGTTTACACAAAAATTTGAAATAAAAGAAAAGAATAGGTATGGCGAAGAATGCATTCAACCAGCTGCATACAATTATGAAAAACAGGAATATTAGCATGAAAACAAAAATTAAAGTCCTGGATTGCTATGTACTGTCTGTGCTGCTATATGGTTGTGAGAGCTGGACCATAAACAAGACCATGGTTAAAAGACTGGAGGCAGTGGAAATGTGGTTTTACAGAAGAATGATGAGGGTTGTCATGATGGAAAGGAAAAGAATGAAGAAATTTTAGAAATGGCAAACAGAAAAAGATCACTGATAACAAAAATCATCAAACGCCAAATGAATTTTTAGGACACATTATCCGCCACCCTGGTTTGGAAATACTCGCCTTGACTGGAAAGATGAATGGAAAAAGAATAGAGGAAGACAAAGAATAACGTATTTGAAAGGGATAAGAACTTGGACAGATGAAGCTGAGAAAGGTGGCGCTGCTTTAATAAACTGGCAAGAGATAGATCAGGCTTGGCGGAAGATGACCTCCGACGTCTGCTTCAGATATGGAACTACATGAGAACACAAAAATTATTTTAAATATGGCCAAAAACAGCATGTTCATTAAAAATGTAGCACTGAAGAAAGCTATGGCCCAAGCCTCAACAACAACCTTCATATTTCTACGTAACAGGAAAAACTAAAAGTGTACGCAACCCTTAAATTTTTCTCCACTTTGTGGGATGCCAAATTCATCATAATTTTCATTCTTTTTAACATGGTATTGATGTCCAGTTGTCACATTTAAAAGTAAGTTGAAGATGTGGTAAAAACAATAGATATATCATGAAAAAAGACTAATTTGTTCACAACCCAAGTGAAGCATCATTACCGAAGACTTTTGAACGAAATCCCATTGTTATATCATGAAGAATAATTGATACTCAAAAGGGATTCTTGATTCAAGATGCAGTAAGTACATAAAAACAATATCCTTACAAGAACTTTTTGAAGATCAACACTGTGCTCTTGGGACAAAACAAGAAGCTGGCCAAATAAATTTTCTCTGTTGCCTTGATTTGACCACGTTCATGTCTTTTTTTTCACTGTTACCACTTTCCTCAATGATGCAAATGTCTTGGTCTTGTTCCTTTCTAATGGCTTGTGAAATTCTACAGTCTTTTCCTTCATCTGTTTTCAACAAAACTTTCAAACAATCTTTTTCCTGTTTTTTTTCCACGGCTAGCAGGTCATCAGCAACATCCTCTTGCACTTTCATTCCTGAAGCTAGACTGACCAGACCATCTTCAACTTCAAAGGATTGATAAATGCTGAAAATGCCTGGAGGATCTTTTGCACTCGCTTTTCACTTTGTCTTTTTTTTCTGCAAGGCTCAATTCTTTGTGGTGTCTATATCTATACAGTTGTTGTTGCTGATCATTCTTTGGGTTGCTGATACATATTCTGCTCGATTGTGTCTTGTTACACTCCAACGGCTCCCATAGTGGGCAGGGAGTGTACATGCTGTGTCTTCTATCCCCCCATACCTGTTTTCCAATTGTTTCCTGTCATTGTCTTGGAATGAGATTACTTAGTTTTGTCCTGATCCTTGCCGAGTTTCTTGACTGGGAGGGAAACAGTCGAATGTAAGTTATAGTTTTGGGAGATGATATTTTTTTCCTTGTAAATCATCTCTCTGTTATGTATTATGTTAGTTTACATATTATAATATATGATTGGTAAACATTTGAGTGTATTCCTCTTAGTTGGACCTGTGCTTGTGTCTGGATGAGACTTTTAGGTGATCTCAAACTAAGTACTTTAAACGTGTGCTCTTGGAATCTACATCTGTTCCCTATTTGAACCCGTTCCCCTTTGTCTTACCTTTTCTTTTGTGCTTTAATTGTAATTCTATAACTTTTTACTATCCTATTCTTTTCCTTTTTACTGGCGCTGATATGACCTTAATGTGTTGCAAGCGCGGTAAAACCCTTAAAAACAAAAAACAAAAACAAACACTCCAACGGTAATAGCTTGGAAGACTCTTGCTGAACCCAACAATACCTCTTTTTGTCTTTGCATGTTTGTTTATTGTTTGTCCAATGGTCATATCAACTGCTATATCTTCCAGCAGGCGTCCTTGATCTGGAGACACTAAATCCATTATCTTGTAACATTTGTTCTGCCCCTGGGTGGGAATGAATCAGGTTGGCTAGTGACACAAAATATACACTGAGATACTTGGCATAATGTGGTGATTCATGGTAAAAAAGCAGTGGGCACAGTTCTTTTAAACAAGATATATGAAGAAGAAAGTTGTTTGTCTTTGTAGCTCGCAGAAACTGGAGGAGAAGCCAAACTCTGCCCATGTATTGGATCCAGTATTGTGCAGTTTTTCCGTACTTTCCTGAGCGGACACTCTCTTGAAGGCTTCATACGGGAAAATAACTCAGCATACACAATGACTGGAGAATTTTATTAGCTGTATGGCTTGAAATTCCTTCGGTGAATTCCTTTATGTAAGACATGAGGTCTTTACTGAGTTTTGAATCCGTGTCCTGCTCAAATTTTGCAAGCAGAAGCCTCTCTAGAGCCTCCAAAACAGACACATGCACTCGTATAGCCCTGTTGTAGTTCTTTCCACTCATTAACCCTATCCATAGAACCATGTGCACATAGCCCTGCTTCAGTCACAATTTCTTCAAAACCAATCCACTTTGGAGCTTTCCCAGGGCACCAAGGTATGAAATTATGGTGTGAAAGACCCCCAGGTGAATAATGACTGTTTTGTAAAGCTGTGGGTTTTGCCAGACAATATCGTAAGCTTTCTTTGCTACAGCAAGGTCAAAATGTTACAAATGTATATGTGTTATATGCCCATTAATCATGCCTGAATTGTGCTAGTACAAAATTCCTCTTGTTTATTTTATCACTGAAAGGAAGCAAATACACTGTAATATATATTTTTTTATTATATATAGAGAAAATGGCTATCAAGATTTAAAACCCTATATAGCTTTGTACAATATTTATGATCTGAGGCAAAAAATGAGAAATGACAATAAAATTCCACTATTTATTGCATTTGAAGCAATTTTAGGGTGATAAACAATCATTTTATTCACAAAAATGAGTTCACGAAAAATTGCACCCGATGACCTTTCAAGGGCCATAACTCCTGTAAATGATACTTGAAAAAACTGTAACACCCGATTAATTTGTGTTATATGTCCCTGAAGCATGCCTGAATTGTGCTAGTGCAAAATCCCTCTTATTTATTCATCCTGAAGGGAAACAAGTACACTGTAATAGATTTTTTTTTCAAATTATAGAGAAAATGGCTATCAAAGATTAAAAACGCTATATGGCTTTGTAAAATATTTTATGATATGAGGCAAAAAATGAGAAATGACAATAAAATTCCACTATTTTATTGCATTTGAAGCAATTTTAGGGTGATAAACAATCATTTATGCACAAAAATGAGTTCACGAAAAATTGCACCCGAGACCTTTCAAGGGCCATAACTCCTGTAAATGATACTTGAAAAAACTGTAACACCCGGATTAATTTGTGCCTATGTCCCTGAAGCATGCCTGAATTGTGCTAGTGCAAATTCCCTCTTGTTTATTCATCCTGAAGGGAAACAAGTACACACTGTAATATATTTTTTTTCAAATTATAGAGAAAATGGCTAATCAAAGATTTTAGAACGCTATATGGCTTAGTAAAATATTTTATGATATGAGGCAAAAAATGAGAAATTACAATAAAACTCCATTATTTATTGTATGTGAAACAACTTTAAGGTGATAAACAACCATTTTATGCACAAAAACGATTTCACAAAAAATTGCACCTAATGACCTTTCAAGGGCCGTAACATCTCGTAAATGACACTTGAAAAAACGGTAACACCCGGATTAATACTCAAGATATATTGCTGTTTCAGAAAAACCATGTGGCGAAAACTCCCCCAGGGGGGGGAGGGTTTCGCCCACTGGCCCATGCACTAAATAAATAACAATAATAAAATCCAATAGAAGTTTCAATACAATTTACAAAAACAATTGATGTGGATGTTTTGGGTTTCCCCTTCGTCAACAGAACACGAAGTCTTTAAGATTGAGCGTGCCATTCACCATGTTTTGTTGACAAAGGGGGAAACCTAAAATGTCCACACATATAAATTCAATTTAAAACTTCTAATTCATTTAATTATTGCTATGTGTGTCTGGCTAGGTGTTTTACAATAACAAGAAATGAAGTCAGTGAGTAGAAAAGTGCCAGAAGACAATAGAGAATAAAAACTTCTCACTACCCGAACGGCAACCTCGTCCGGCCACGACTACAGATCTATCCCTCTCGCCGCAGCAAAGTTTTTATTCTCTTTTTGTCTTCTGACATTTTTCTACTCACCTCATTTTTGTTATAATCAACGTAAGTGCCTGCTCCACTCACTTTTCTGCTATGAGTTTACAAAGGCTAAGGGGTTATGCTACTGATGGGCTTGGGTTATGCCCCTACTCTTGAAAAATACGTGAAGTCCCAGGTTTAAGACTTTTTGGCATTATGAGGGTCCATTTTAATTTCAATGAATATTTGAAGGATGAGTTTTCTGCCAAACATTTTAAAATGTATGTTTTCAGATGTTTTAAGGGGCAGCGTGGCTCAGTGGTACGGTCTTTACTTCCTACCCGAAAGGTACCGAGTTTCAATCACCCGCCGCTGCGTTTGTGTGCCTTGAGCAAGTCACCCTGCCCTAGCTCACTTGTCGGCGCTGCTCTGCGGCTGACGCCTGGGTTATTCCAGTCTTCCCTTGGAATAGACCCTAAAGACAAATTTCTCCTTGGGGATGAATAAAGGGAATTTTATTTTTGTTATTTTTTTAAAATTTATTTTTTATTTTATAGTAAAGGCAAAGTTGAATGTGTCTATTCTTCCTGACCTGATATTGAACTTGTCCATTGACATGATAGAATGACCCTCTAGGCTGATACAGCCACTGGTAAGGGAGATGGGAAGGATGTTGGTGAATTCCACACTTCCTTCAGATGTCTCCTTGGCTTTGACTTCATCAGAATCTGTAAGTGTCAGATTAAAAACATAAAAACATCAAGATGATGAATTAAATACAACATTGGCAGTGAAATTGTGTGGCTATGCGGTCCAGTGGTATGAGACTCGCCTTCGGATTGGAAGGTCCGTGTTCAAGTCTTGGTTTGAGCAGCGCATAGTTGAGTCATTGGAAAAGGCTCTTATTCACATTCTCTTACAGTACTCAGGTGTAAAATGAGTACCAGGCTGTTGTCTCTGTCGGAAAAAAAATGAAATATCATCGCCTAAAAGGCATCATGTCTCATCCTGACATTTTAGGTTTTGCTGTTGGCTAAGGACCCCTTGTAATGTGCTATGAGTACGTGAGTAGACATTGCCCTATAAAAATGCTCATGTTTTTAAAAGTCCATAAATGATTTGGGAAGAAGAAATCTATAAGTTTCTTGTTTTGCTTTGTGTGTGTGTGTGTGGTGTGTGTGTGTGTGTGTGAGTGTGTGTGTGTGAGTGGGGGGTAAGTGTTTTTCCTTAATCATTTTGTTTGTTTACTCTTTGGAGGAAGTTGGTTGAGCTTCCCCGCTTCTTCTTCTTCCTAGTTAGGGCAGCTGATGCCACATGCTGGTGACAAGCACTGCACCATGCCCGGTGACAAGCGCGCACCATGCGGTGACAAACGCTGCACCATGCTGGTGACAAACACTGCACCTGCTG
>NW_027626007.1:0-6509 GCF_034508935.2 Berghia stephanieae
AAAAAAAGAGAAGGGCCCAAAAAGCGAATGACAGGTTTGGGCGCGTTTGATTTACCAAATCCGCCACATTACAAAGAGAGCATAATTTAAATTTGGGCTTGGGTTCAAAGCCAGGTCAATTTTTTTCAATCGCATCGCAGCAAGGGATACAACGAACACAAATTTTTTAGAAAGAGTAAAAATTAACCCCTCATCTGAGGCAACCCAAATATCATTCCTCTCAAAAAAGTAACTTTGAGGGGAATCGCAGGAAAAAGGGCACTTCTTTTGTTTTGGGGCTGACGTTAATTTGTCAAATGTTTTTTTTTTTTTGTTTTCTTTGGATTTTCGGTTCCAAGGAACACCACGGTGTTAATGACTCCTTGTAACATTTGTACATTTTTTAAATACTCGATTTTTGAAAAAAAATTAAACTTAAAATTTCACAAAAATCTAGGGAAACGGCCATTTGATGCTTCAAAAAAATTTACATTTCGTTTTATCTCCTGAGGGAAAAATCCAAAATGAGAAAAACGACTTAACGATTTTGGGAAAAAACCCAGCCTGCTTTTTAAAATAACCCAAATTTTGGAAAAAACCCCAAAACCGGGGACCAAAATTTTTAAGGGCCAAATAAGTCTTCCTAGTAGGGCAGTTTACGGTAAAATGAATGAAATTAAAAATCCTCGCAAATAAACCGAACACTTTTTTTCGACGGATTTTCTTATATAAAAAAAATGAATCGAACAAAATAAAATAACTTTTGGAAAGGCGCCATTATAAATTAATTTTTTTTCCTTTTTATTTTAATGGCGAAATTTTAATAAAAAAACTGGGCACAATGAACGCAATTGTTGTGTGCCCAAATCGTAAAAAGGATTAAATTCAAGGTTGTGACATGTAAATAAAAAATTTCAAGAAAAAATACTAAACTTTTTACATTTTTAATTTTTTGTCTTTAAGCCACACATCACCCATTTTTCCCATTTAACGCCGTCCCCTGGAAAGACGCTTTTTAAAGTTTTTGCCCAAAACCCCAAAAAGCATCATTAAAAACTCACTTTGCAAAAACTCTAAAACCTGGGACCAGACACGATATTTTTAAGGGCGATTTTTCCAGTTAAATATTTTTTGATACGTTTACCCAATGTAGGGGTTTAATAAAGATAATACCAAACCCCAAGTCCATTTTTAAACTATATTAAATATAAAACAAAAATCTCTCCGACAAAATACCTTTTTTTTGGGGCGGCATACTATTGTTTTCCACCTGTGTTCTAGTTACAGTGGAATCGCTTAAAAAACCCAAATGGACCATAACTTTTGGGCCCAGGTTTGGGGACTAAAAAAAAGTTCTTTAGACGATGGATAATAGCCCTCCCTTGTTCTGAAAATGGTGCATTTTTTATAAATGGCAGTATTGTTCTAATTTTGGGAAGTTGCATTTTTATTTTGTTCTTTTTTTTTTTGTTTGTTTGTTTTTTTTAAAGATTTGGGCGCAAATAGGGGGGTTGTAAAGGGGGGGGGGGGGGGGGGGGGGGGGGGGGGGGGGGGGGGGGGCGGGGCGGAGGAGAGGTCATATGGCACAGTTTAATTTAACCGGAGGGAACGAGTTGGGATATTGAACCAACTTTGATTATTGTCTTATAAAGGGAAAAAAAAAGGGATAGACGAAAATTTGATTTTAAAGACATTTTATCTTTTGGGAAATTAGAGATCAAGGCGTGCCCCTTTTTTTTTTTTAGATAAAGACGAAACAAATTTTACTTTCAGAAAATGACGCGTTACCAAAAACCTCATCGTCTCCAAGGCGCACTTCTATGGGTTTACACTATTATGTTATGAGACGCCCAATCACAAAACCGGGCCGCATTTTGGGGACCGGCGAACCCCCTGGGACATCGTCACAAACCCTTTTACTAATCCTGCCCCTTGGGTTTTTGCCCACACGTGGCAATTGGACGGAATTAGACCCCCCCGATTAACCACTTGCCGTTACACTCCCCGACCGAAGTCGATTCGCAGCTCCCAGTGCTCCCTTACTGGATCAAAGCCTGGGGAACATCTCACCAAGCTTAAGGATTTTAGGGCCCCGCCCCCACGAGATTTTAATTTTGGTCTCCCAAGCAACCCGTCCCAAGAACAAACAGACTATATGACGCGAACCACACTTTTCTGAGCAATTTAAATATTTCTGATTACCATACACGACTTTTAACAATTTGATGCCTCCTTAAACAACTGACTTAAATTTTAAAAAGCTGAAATATCACTAAAAGTATAACAGACCCTACTAAATGACTGTTGGTTAAATATCTAATTTATTTTATCAATAAAGGAACAAAAGTCGGGCGTCACATCTCCTCTCTTCCACAAAACCATTAAGGTGTAACGAGTGTTAAAACCCAGCAGGGTTTTTTATAGGCAGTTTTCTTAAAATAGGGGGCGAAAAAGCGAGTAAGGGGGGATGATCTTTAGCGACCAGCATTTTTTTTTAGGCAAAATTAAGTTTCCTTCTCTCTTTAACCAGAAGATCATTGCAAAAGGGTTTTATCCATCTTAAAAAAACGGGGCTGAAAAATTTTGTATAACAATGGGAAAACATCTTCAAAAAAAAAAAACAAAATACAAACAGGGCTTTTCAGACTCAAAAAACCCCTTTTTCAGTCAATAAAAAAAACGATTACAACGTTATTCGCCCTTTAAATCTGCCGGGGTCAGGGTTTAACGTGATTATTCAGTGTTTTAAAAATGGGTTTTTTTATCGCTAAAGAAAGGGGTTTTAAAAACCAAACGTTCCCGTTTGGTATTTTGTTCTTTAGAGAAGCTTTATTAAATTTTCGCTACCTTATTTCCAATCTTCAATTAAAATAACCCTAGTTATTTCAAAATTCTTAAAGCCCAACATCAAACAGGGGTTTAATATTCATTGATAGGTTGGGGAAAATTTTTTTTTTTTTTTTTTTTTTTATTTTTTTTTCTTTTTTTTTTTTTTTAACCCCATTTTTACCAAAATGGAAAAAAAAACTCCTTCCAAAACAAAAAAATTATTTTTTTCCCCAAAAAAGTTTCAGACTTTGTTAAATTTAAAAACCAATTTTCACAAAAAAAGGAAGTGATTTTGACCAATGGATTTTAAAATGCACGACAATTTTTCCTTTTTTAAAACATCTATTTAGCACCCTGCTTGAAAATACACAAAAAAATTTTGCGTGAAACTTAAATCACTGAAGAAAACCAACTTGAATTTTGCAGGAAATGCCATTTTGATTCCGGTCGAAATCGCAAAAATTGGCCGGAGTTTAAAATTTCTGTCTACAAGATACCGATGGGTCTGTGCGCAAATGTTTTTATGAAATTGATTTATCAAACACCTCAGCTTCCTGCTTATAAAACACGATTCTAAATAAAATTGCCCCATCATATTTCGATTCATCAATGAATCACTCCAGGTATTGCTCAACAGAGAATGGACACGTGAGAAAAAATTTTCTAAAAAAAATACCCGTGAAGCACATTATAAAAAAATCAAATTCTGGTAATGTTATCCATTGGTTGGTTCAATGGAGCAAACAGATAGAATCATCGAACGAAATGATGAAATTGGGAAGGCAGGGTCGGTTTACTACATTTTGATTTTTAAAGGGATATAAAGTCAGTTTGGCGGTCTCTGGGCCCCAAAACATCAACCTTGATTTATACACGATGGCGCATTTCTCACACTAGCGGGAGAAAGAAACAGTGAGTAAAGAGTGACTCAAAATAAGGGAACAGCACAAAATAAAAAACCGTTTTGGTCCTGATCTTCGTCAGGAGACAAAAAACAAACACAAATATGTAATGTTACAAAATATGAAATGTGGAAACAATGTAAATTTATAGTTATTCCCCGAATGGTTCCGTTTGTTATTTGCCAAATAAATTCAGTGCATGTTCAATAAATTTGTGTAATATTTGATATCCCCAAAAGACATTGAGTTTTGAAAACCCGTTTACTTTTTAAAATCCGAATACGGGCAAAGATTTACCAGCGGAGCCGCCAAAACCTGCCCATGTATTTCCCCTCTTGCGTACTCACAGGTGTAATCACCCCTGTCGATGTGGAGAGGAATTGAAATGTGTAAAGAGAGGAAAAAGAGAGAGGGAAAGAGTGGGTTATTGGTGAAAACCAGACAACACACACACACACACACATACACAGAGAGAGAGAAAGGAAGAGAGAGAGAGAGAGAGAGAGAGAGAGAGAGAGAGAGATTCTCTAGTCATTATATGTCCCGTTAGCAACGATGATGATGATGATGATGATGATGATAAGATATGATGAAGATGAGATGAGTGAGATGATGATAGATGATGATGATGATGATGTGAAGATGATGATGAGGATGGTTGATGGTTAGGTTGTGGTGGGAGTGTGTGATGGTAGTGGTGGTGTGATAGTTGTGAGATGAGGGAATTTGATTGGCGGATATGGATATGATATGATGTGAAGATGAATTGATGATATGATGTGATGATGATGATAAATGATAAAACTTACATCATGTGCATCGCTGAACCAACGATAAATGCTGACAATTTTCCAAACCGTTAAAACGATAGCTTTCATGGCGTCCCGGAAAGAAATTAGCCGCTCCCCGTGTTGACTCTCGTGTTGGGCTGAGTCTGGGCAGGTAATGAGATTAAGTTTGAATAATACTTTTTAGGATTTTGCACTCTAGGAAATAATTTTCTTTAAAAAATAAAATAAAAATAAAAGAAACGTAGGCCAAATAAAATATTATTCTTTAAACGGGAAAAAAAACTAACATTTCACATTATAGTCATTTTACTCTAAAATTAATCCCATTTTTGGCGTCTGATTAAAAAAAAAACTAAGCATTTGTATAGTGCAATATCCACAAAACATGCTCAAAGCGCTTACAGGGTCCCTGGCCAACAGCAACACTCAACATGTAGATGGAACATGACCCCTGTTAGGCGATATTAATTTTTTTTCGGACAGAGACAACGCTGAAACGACCAGGTACTCATTTTACACCTGAGTACGGTGAAAAGAAAGTGAGTAAAGAGCCTTTTCCAGGCTCAACTATGCGCCTAGCAAGGGTTTCGAACCCCGGGGACCATCCGCTGAAAGCGAGTTCATACCAGCAGACTACATAACCGCACAAATTTAAGCCGACATAAACCGTTTCCAGGCTATGGGTTACATTCCGACTGATGTCTCTACTTACATCTCCATTCCCGCAAGCCTTCCGATCAGAATGGTTGTCGCCCCCAGTTGCACACAAAAAGTTTGGAAAAGACAGCCAAAAAAGGGTGCTGATTTGTAATGAACTTTTATATATAAAGATTTTTTACGGTTTTTTCATCACGTTAAATGTCCAACAATATACTTTGCCCTTCCTCATAACGTTTCCCCAGTAAAACTCTTAAACACAAAAACCTGAAAAGACAGCCAAAAAAGGTCTGATTTTTAATGAACTTTTATATAAAGATTTTTCACGGTTTTCATCACGTTAAATGTCCAACAATATACTTTGCCTCTTTCCTCCAAACGTTTTCCCCAGTTAAGAAAATCTTAAACAACGTTTTCTGTCAATAAACTTTAAACACGGACATGTTTCATTCACAAATAAATTAAATTTTGTTTACCATTATTTTTTGCTCTATGCACCTTAATATGGTTGCCATGGCTACTTACTAGCGAATTCAACCTATTTTCGAGTTATTTCCAAGATTTTTGTAGCTTTTGTGACTGATGATTTAATACCAGCTCTTTTTTCTTATAAGGATTCCAACATGTGCGGGATGAATAAACAATGTCCTGATGTGACCCCATAGGGAAAGTCAAAACGGAGAAATGTCCAGTGACCCAGGGGATCAGGCAATCGGGGTCAATTTCTCCCAATCCATCTGCCCGAGAACGTGTCAACAACGCCCTTCATATTTCATTTTTGGGAGACCATAACAGAACATAAACCACGATTTAAAAAACAAACAAACAAGAAACTGATATTCTAACTTACTGAGACATAAAGTGAATGCTTCTTATTGTCAATGCACAAAAGAGTTATTGATCATCATTTGTTTTTTTTTAAAATCATTTTTTATGTCCTATTAAAGGTATGGGCCCAAAATGGGCTATGAAACGTTTTTGACTCCTTTTGGCGTTTTCATTTTATACAATCACATTACACAAACAGAATTGTTTTAGCACTGTTATGGTTCCGAAAAAGAAGGACAAAAGTGAAGACTTTTAAGTTCATGTCATTTGCTAACTTTGGTGATATAATGAATATCGATGACTAATAGGCATAAATGTTTTGCTTTTCCTTTTAACAATAATCTAAATACAAAAAAAGGGTGGGATAATATTATTTTTTCTAACTGCCAATGTAAAAATTTATGCCATCCAGTACAGACTGGTATACGAGTATAACTTGCAAACCTCATTATGTTTCAGGCTAATTCATCATCCATTGACTCAAATTAATCGAAGAAAAAATTCGAGGTCGAAGCCAGTTTTT
>NW_027626008.1:0-6508 GCF_034508935.2 Berghia stephanieae
GGCGCGCGCGCGCGTCCGCGCCGCGGGGGCCGGGGGCGCGCGCCCCGGCCGCGCGCGCGCGCCCCCCCGCGCGGCGGCCGCGCGCGGGCGCGGCGGCCCCGGGCGGGCCCCGCCCCGCGCCGTCGCGCCGCGGCGCGCGCCGCCCCCGGTCGGGCCCCGGGCGGCGCGGCCGGGCCGCGGGGGGTCGCCCCCGGGGGCGCGCGCCCCCGCGCGCGGCCGGGCCTCGTCCGGCGCGGCGCGGCGCCGCGCCGGGCGGCGCGCGCCGGCGGCGCCCGGCGGGGCGCGGCCCGGTCCCGGGGCCTCGGCGTCGCGGCCGCCCGCGTCGCGCCCGGCGGCGGCCGCGGGGCGGGCGCGCGGCGCGGCGCGCCGCGCGGCGCTCGCGCCCCGCGGGGGGGGTTTTGGGGCGCGCGGCGGCCGCCCCGGGCGCGCCGTCGGGGGGGGCGGCCCCGCGCGCGGGTCGGGGGGGGCGCGCGCCGGGCGCGCCGCGCCCGCGCCCTCCTCGGCCGCCGCGCGCGGGCGCGCGCGCGCGCCGGCGGCGGCGGCCCCGGCCGGCGCGCCCCCCGCCGGCGGGGCCCGGGCGCCGCGCGCGCGGGCGGCCCCGCGCGTCCCCCCCTCGCGGCGGGCCCCGGGGGCCCCCGGGCCCCCCCTCGGCGGGCGCGCGGCCGCGCGCCGGCGTCCCCGCGGCGCGGCCCGCGCGCGCGCGCCGCGGCGGCCCCCGCGGCGGCGGGCCCGGGCGCGCGCGCGCGGGGCCCCGGGGCCGTCGCGCGCGCGCGGGGCCGCGGGCGCGCGCCGCGCGCGGCGCCCCTCCGCGCGCGCGCGGCGCGTCGGCGGCCCTCGCCGGCGCGCGGGCGCCGGGGGCGGCCGCGCGCGCGCGCGGCGCGGGCGCGCGGGGTCGCGCGCGGGGGCGGGCCCCGCGGGGCGGCGGCCGGCGACGGCGCGCGCGGCGGCCCCGGCGCCCCGGCTCGCGCGCGCCCCGCCGCGGCCGTCGCGCGCGGGCCGCGGGCGGCGCGCGCGCGCCCGGGGCGCGCGCGGCGGCGGCGGGGCCCCGGGTCCGGGGGGGTCGCGCGCGCGGCCCGGGGGGCCCCCGCGCGCGTCCCCGCCCCGCGGGCGCGCGGGGGCGCGCGGGCCCCGGGGCCGCGCGCCCCCGCCGCGGGCCCCCCGCGCCGGGGCCGCGCGCGGCCGGCGCGCGCGCCCCGGGCGCCCGGGGCGCGGCGGGCGGGCGGCGCGGCGCGCGCGCGCGCCCCCCCCGCCGCGGGGCGCGTCGCCGGGCGCGGCCCCGTGCGCCGCCCGCGGGGCGGGCCCCCGGCGCGCGCGCGCGCGCCCCGGGCCCCGGCCGGCGGGCCCCGGCGCCCCGCGGCCGGGGCGCGCCCGCCGCGCGGCGGGGGGCCGCGCGCGGCCGGCGCGCGCGGTCCCCCGCGGGCGCGGCGCGCGCCGCCCGGCGCCGCGGGCCCCGTCGCGGCGGGCCCCCGCGCGCCCCGGGCGCCCGGGGCGCGGCGCGGGCCCGGGGGCGGGCCCCGGCGCGCGGCCCTCGCGGGCCGGGGGTGGGGGGGCGGCGTCGGCGCGCCCGCCCGGGCCCCGCGCGCGGCGCGCGCGCGGCGGGGCGCGCGCGGCGCCCCGGCGGGCGCGCGCGGCGTCGCCCCGGGGGGCCGGCCCCCGCCGGCCGCTCCCCCGCGCGGGCTCGCGCGGGCGCCGCGCGGCGGCGCCCGCGGCCGCGGCCCTCGCCGCGCTCGCGGCGCGGCCCCCCCCGCGGCGCGCCCCGTCCGGGGGGCGCGCCCCCGCGGCGCGGGGGCGGCCGGCGCGCGCCGCGCCGCGCCGCGCGGCGCGCGTCCGGCGTCGCCGCGCGGTCCGCGCGGCGGCGGCGCGGGGGGCCCCCGGGGGGCGTCGCGCGCCGCGCCGGCGCGCCCTTTGGCGCCGCGGCGCCCCCCCGCCCGGGGCGGCGGCGCGGCGCGCGGCGCGGCGGCGCGGCGGCCGGCGCGCGTCGCCCCGGCTCGGCGTCGGCCCCGGGGGCGGGGGGCGGCGGCGCGCGGGGCGTCGCCGCGCGCGTCGCCGGGGGCGCCGCCGGGGTCCGGCCGCGCGGCGGCGTCCGCGGCGCGCCGGCGCGGGGCGCCGCGCGCCCGGCGGGCGCGGGGCGAGGGGCCCCGCGCGGGCCGTCCGGCCTCGGGGCGCGCGGCGCCCCGCCCGCGCCGCGCGCGGCGGCTCGCGCTGCGCGGGCGCGGGCCCCCGGGGCGCGGCGTCGTCCGCGCCCCGGGCCGCGCGCGGGCCCGGCGCGGGCCCCGGGCCCGCGGGGCTCGCGCGGGGCGCCGCGCGGCGGCCCCGCCGGGGGGGCCCCTCGCGCGGGCCCCGCCGCGCGGCGGGCGGTTGCCCCTCGCGGGGCCCCGCGCGGCCGGGCGCGCGGGGCGGCCGCGCGGCCCGGCGCGGGCCCCCCGGGGCGGCGGCGCGCGCGCGCCCCGTCGCCCCCGGGGCTCGCCGCGCGCGGCCGGGGGCGCGCCGCCGGCGCGCGCGTCGGCCGCGGGGCGGGCCCGGGCCCCGGCCGCGCGCGCGGCGCGGCGGCGCCGGGCCCGCGGCGGCGGCCCCCGGCGGCGCGGCCCCGGCGGCGGCCGGGCGGCGCGGCGCCGCGGGCCCCCCGGGCGCGGCGCGCCGCGCGGCCGCGCCGCGCGCGCGCGCGCGGGCCGCGCGGGGCGCCCCCGGCGCGCGGCCGGCCGTCGCGGGCCCCCGCGCCGCCGCGCGCGGCGGGCGGGCGCGGCGGCGCGCCCCCGGCGGGGGGGCCCCGCGGCGCCGGGCCGCCGCGGGGCCCCCGCGCGCCGCGCGCGCGGCGGCGCGGCGGGCGGCCCGGGCCCCGGGGGGCCCCCGGCGCGGCCCCGTCGCGGCGCCGGCGCGCGGCGCGGGGGCGCGCCGCGCGGTCGCGCGCCGGGCCCGCGCGCGCGCGGGGCGCGCGTCGCGGCGCGGCGCCGCGCGGGGGCGCGCGCGGGTGCGCGCGGCGCGCGCGGCGCGCGGGGGCGGCGGCGGGCCCGGGGCGCGGCGCGCGCGCGGACGGGGGCCGGGGCCGGCGCGCCGCCGCGCGGCGCGCGCGCCCGCGCGGCGCCGCGCGCGGCCCCGCCGGGCCGGCGGGGCGGGGGGCGGCGCGCGCCGGGCGGCGGCGGCGCGGGCGGCCCGCGCCGCGGCCGGGGGCGGCGGCGCGGGCCCCCCCCCCCCCCCCCCCCCCCCCCCCCCCCCCCCCCCCCCCCCCCCCCCCCCCCCCCCCCGCCCGCCCCCCCCCCCCCCCCCCCCCCCCCCCCCCGCCGTCCCCCCCCCCCCCGCCCCCCCCCCCCCCCCCCCCCGCCCCCCCCCCCCCCCCCGCCCCCCCCCGCCCCCCCGCCCCCCCCCCCCCCCCCCCCCCCCCCGCCCCACCCCCCCCCCCGCCCGCCCCCAGCCCCCCCCGCCCCGGCCCCCCCCCCCCCCCCCCCCCCCGCCCCCCCCCCCCCCCCCCCCCCCGCCCCCCGCCCCCCCCCCCCCCCCCCCCCCCCCCCCCCCCCCCGCCCCCCCCGCCCCCGCCCCCCCCCCCCCCCCCCCCCCCCCGGCCCCCCCCCCCCCCGCCCCCCCCCGCCCCGGCCCCCCGCCGCCCCGCCCCCCCCCCCCCCCCCCCCCCGCCCCCCCCGCCCCCCCCGCCCCCCCCCCCCCCCCGCCCCCCCCCCCCCGCCCCCCCCCCCGCCCCCCCCCCCCCCCGCGCCCCCCCCCCCGCCCGCCCCCCGCCCCCCCCCCCCCCCCCCCCCCCCCCCCCCCCCCCCCCGCCGCCCCCCCCCCGCCCCCCCCCCGCCCCCCCCCCCCCCCCCCCCCCCCCCCCCCCCCCCCCGCCGCCCCCCCCCCCCCCCCCCCCCCCCCCCCCCCCCCCCGCCCCCCCCCCCCCCCCCGCGCCCCCCCCCCCCCCCCCCCCCCCCCCCCCCCCCCCCTCCCCCCGCCCCCCCCCCCCCGCCCCCCCCCCCCCCCCCCCCCCCCCCCCCCGCCCCCCCCCCCCCCCGCCCCCCGGCCCCCCCCCCCCCCGCCCCCCCCCCCCGCCCCCCCCCCGCCCCCCCCCCCCGCCCCCCCCGCGCCCCCCCCCCCCCCCCCCCCGCCCCCCCGCCCCGGCCCCCCCCCCCCCCCCCCCCCCCCCCCCCGCCCCCCCCGGCCCCGGCCCCCGCCGCCCCCCCCCCCCCCCCGCGCCGCCCCCGCCCCCGCCCGCCCCCCCCCCCCCCCCGCCCCCCCGGCCCCCCCCGGGCCCCCCCACCGGCGCCCGCCCCCCCCCCGCCCGCCCCCCCCCCCCCCGGGCGGCCCGCCGCCCCCCCCCCGCCCGCCTCCCCCCCGGCCCGGCGCCCCCGCCCCCCCGCCCGCCCCCCGCCCGCCCCGCCGGGCCCCCCTCCGCCCCGCCGCCCCCGCCCCCCCCGGCCCGTCCGGCCCCCCCCGGCGCCCCCGCGGCCGCCCGCCCGCGCGCCCCCCCCCCCCCCCCCCCCGCCGCGCCCGTCCCTCCGCCCGCCCCCCGCCCGCCGTCCCCGCCCCCCCCGCGCCCCCCCGCTCCGCCGCCCCCCCGCCCCCCCCGCCCCCGCCGCCCCCCGACCCGCGCCCCCCCGCCACCCCCCGCCCCGCCCCCCCGCGCTCCCCCCCCCCCCCCGCCCCGCCGTCCCCCGCCCCCCGCCCGCGCCCGCCCCCGGCCCCCCCGCCCCCCCCCCCTGGCCCCCTCCGCCCGCCCGCCCGCCCCGCGGCCCGCCCCCGCCCCCCGCCCCCCCCGCCCCCGCCCCCCCGGCCCCCCTCCCCCCCCGCCCCCCCCCGCCCCGCCCCCGCCCGCCCCCCCCCCCCGCCCCCCGCCCGCCCCCGCCCGCCCCCCCCGCCGCCGCGCCCGCCGGACCCGCCCCCCGCCCCGCTCGCGCCCCGCCTGGACCCCCCCCCCCCCCCCCCCCCCCCCCCGCCCCCCGCCCCGCCCCCCCCCCCCCCCCGCGGCCCCCCGCCCGCCGCCTCCCTCCCCCGCCCTGCCCGCCCTGTCCCCCCCCGCCGGGCCCCCGCCGCCACCCCCGCGCCCCCCGCCCCCCCTCGCCGCCCCCCCGCCCGCGGCGCCCCCGCCGCCCCCCGCCGCCCCCGGCCCGGCCCCGCGGCGGGCGGCGGCCCGGGCCCGGGGGGCCGGGTCGGGGCCCGGCGCGTCGTCCCCCCCCGGCCGCGCGTCGCCCCGGGGCGGGCGCGCCGGCCCTCCCCGGGGGCCGCCGGGGGCGCGCGCCCCCCCGGGGGCGCGGCCCGCGCCCGGGCCGGGCCCCCGCCCCTCGCCCCCGGGGGCCCCCGGGGGGTCGGGTGCGCGCCCCCCGCGGGCCCCCCCCCCCCGGGCGTCCGCCCTCGCCCCCGCCGCGCCCCGGGGGGCGCCCCCGGCCCGGGGGCCCCGCGCCCCGGGGGGCGGCCGGGCGGGGGGCCCCACCGCCGGCCCCGGGGGGGGGGCGGGGGGGCGCGGCGGCGCTGGGGGGCCCCCCCGGGCCGGGGGGGGGCGGGCGGGGCGGCCCCGCGCGCCGCGCCGGGCGCGCGCGCGCCGGGGCGCTCGGGCGCGCCGCGGGCTGGCGCGCGGGCGGGTGCGCGGCGCGCGCGCCTCGCGTCGGCGCCGCGCGCGGCGCCGGGGCGCCGCGGCGCGCGCGCGGCGCGCCGGCGGCGTCGCGGCGCGCCCGGGGGCGCGCGCCGCGCGCGCGCGCGGGCGCCGCGCGCGCGCGGGGCGGCCGGCGCGCGCCGCGCGGCGCCGGGGCGGCGGGCGCGCGGCGCCGCCCGGGCGGCGGCGACGCGCGCGCGGCGGGGCCGCCCCGCGGGCGGCGCCTCGCGCGCGGCGGCCCCGGGGGCGCGGGGGCGGTCCGCGCCGCGCCCGGGCTCGGCGCCGCGCGCCTGCGGCGCGCGCGGGGCGCGCGCGCCGCGGCGTCGGGACGCGGCCGTCGCCCGCGGGCCGGGGCCGCCTCCGCGCGCGGCGCGCGCCGGGCCCCCGGGCCCGCGCCGGGGGCCGGCGCGGCCCCGCGGGGGCCGGGGCGCCCCGCCCCCGCCGCCCGCGCGGCGGCGCGGCGGGCGGGGGGGCCCCCGCCGGGGCCCGCCCCGACGGGCGGGCCCCCCCCGGCGCGGGCGGGGGGCCGCCGGCGGGCGGGGGCGTCGGGGGCCCTGCGGGCCGCGGCCGCCGGGCCCGGGCCCCGCCCCCGGGCCCGCCGGGGGGCCGCGCGCGGCCCGGGGCGCTCCGGGCGGGCCGGGCGGGCCGGGCCGCGCGCGGGCGGGGTGTCGCCCCGGCCCGGCCGCCCCCCGCCCGGGGCGGGGCCCCCCCGGCCGCCCCCCCCGCGGCGCCCCGCGGCGCCCGGGGGCGCGGGCGGGTGGGGGCGCCGGCGCGCCGGCCGCCCGGGCGCGCCCCCGCCCCGCCGCCCCCGGCCCCGGCCCCCCCCGCGGCGCCGCGGGGCCCCGCGCGCGCCGGCGGGCGGGGGGGCCGTGCGGGGGCGGCGGCGCGCGGGGGACGCCGCGGCGGGCCCGGCGCGGCCCGGGGGCTCCCGGGGCGGGC
>NW_027626009.1:0-6510 GCF_034508935.2 Berghia stephanieae
AATCCAAACCTTTAAAACCCCCCCCCAAAACACTTAAAAATTTGGGAAACAAACATGATGACGCCATGTTAAGCGATATTATAATTTTTTCGGACAGAAACAATGCTGTTAACGGCCAGGTACTCTTTTTACACCTCAGTATGGTACGAGAATGTAAGTAAAGAGTATAGATAGATAGATAGATAGATAAATACATAGATAGATAGATAGATAGATAGATAGATAGAGAATTGATAATAGATAGATAGATGGGGGAGGGGAGAGAGGAGAGAGAGGAGAGAGGGGAGAGAGAGTAGAGAGAGAGAGAAGGAGAGGAGATAGAGAAGACGACAAGAGAGAGAGAGAGGAGAGAGGGGGGGGGGGGGGTCGGGAGAACCAGCGGGAGGGAGGGAGGGGAGGAAAAGAAATGCCTAATTTTGTTTTTGGATAATAGAATTGCGTCCCTAGCAACAGGTCGTTTTAGACTTCCTAATAATAAGAGTAATCATGCTCTCCCCTTTGTTCATTGATCTAACACTAACAACACGCCTTTGATTTGCCACGTTATAGTAATGTAAATGTTGCTGCTCGAAGCTCGAAGAAATAAATAGCAATGTGAAATTGAATGTAAGCTTCAATTTAATAACGAGAACAGATAAAATGAACGTTTCGGGTTTGGTTTCCCCTTTATCAAAAAAAACAGGATGAATTAAACACTACAGAAAAATGTAAGTTTAATTCTTTCCGTTTTTTTAAATTTAAAGGGGAAACCCGAAACGTCCATTTTATCGTTTTCGTAATATTAGATTGAAGCTTACATTCAATTTTACATTGTTATTTATTTCTTTATAGTAGCTACACCCAGCAAAAAACAAGGCGACAAATGAAAATATTATTGAGCTTTGAGCTTTTATAAAAGGGCAATATACACTAAATGTGCCCAAAGCGCTTTAACAAAGGGGTCCCTGACCA
Organism: Berghia stephanieae; assembly: GCF_034508935.2. Lineage (NCBI taxonomy): Eukaryota > Metazoa > Mollusca > Gastropoda > Nudibranchia > Aeolidiidae > Berghia > Berghia stephanieae. The sequence goes on from NW_027626009.1 coordinate 952, forward strand.
ACAGTAACACGAAAAATAAACGACACATGAGCCTATTAGGCGATATTAGATTTTTATTTCTGACAGAGACAAAGCTGTTAACGGACACGTACTCATTTTTTACACCTGAGTGGGTGAGAGAATGTGAGTAAAGAGCCTTTTCCAAGACTCAAACTATTCGCTGAGCGGGGCTCGAACCCAGGACCTTCCTATCCGAAAACAGTGTCTTACCACTAGACCACAAATATGAGAACAATAGTTTCAAAATATGTTATGTCGAGTTGAAATTTGACACCCCAAAGTCATTTTGAGAATGAAAAGTGATAAGAATGTTAAGGTGATTCTTTCAGTTTTTTGCTTGTATTTCGATGTGGGGGGATCAAAACTCTGAATTTCTACAGTACAGCTTTGCGTAGGCCCGTTACATATTACCCCACTCGACTCAGGTACAAATGAGTGCCTGGCCCGAATTCAGTGATTCGTATTGTAAGAGTGATTGAATAGGGGGCGATTTGCAGGAAGTTAAAAAACATTTTTGTTTCATAAGACCATGGCGGGGAATAGTAAGTATATTTTTATGAAATTGAGAAGCTAAGGAAACATTTAAGAAAAAACAAACAAACAAACAACAAAACATAAAATAGGATTCAATAGTCGAACGTCATTTCCTTCCTAATGACGCATGGTAACTTAGTAACACTGGCTCTAAACTATCGGAACAATGGGGGACGTTCCCGTGTGAAATATTTCTCCGGCTAGCATAAAAACTTTTTCCAGAGGAAAAAAAAAACCCACATAAATATGACATTTTTTTGGGACTTTACACATTCGATCAAAAGGATATGAAAAGGAATGAAAAGTTCTAGCCACATGAAGAATAAAAAGTAATGTTTTTCTTTGTTTAGAACCAAGATGGCCGCCGTTGCCTGCGGCGTGACATCAGACTACTGAATCCAATTATGAGCTCTATGATTCGTCGATTTATTTGTTATAATCTTTTTTTTTTTTAGCTTTATATAATGCTACACCCACTTAAAAACGTGCTCAAATCGCTTTACAAGGAGTCCCTGGTCAACAGCAACATTTAACAGTAGGACGGGATATGCCCCCTGTTAGGGGATATTAAAATTTTTTTCGGATTTTAGACAACGCTGTTAACGGCCAGCACCCCATTTACAACCTGAATACGGTGAGAGAACGTGAGTAAAGAGCCCTTTCCAAGGGCTCAGCTATTCGCCGAGCGCGAGGCTCGACCCCAGGGAAATTCCGATCCGAAAGCGAGTGTCATACCACCCAGACCACATAGCCGCACGGCTACGGTTTACCTGTTTACAACGCAATATGACGGCTATTTGCGGCTAATTGTAAAATGCGGCAAACATGAACTAATGGTATGACACTCGCTTTCGGATCGGAAGCTCCGGGTTTGAGCCTCGCTCCCCTTGGTGCATAGTTGTTAAAGGCTCTTCACTAACATTCTCTCACCGTACTAGGTGTAAAATGAGCACCTGGTCGTTAACACGTTTAAAAAAAATTTATATCGCCTCACAGGGTTCATATCTCGTTCTAACATGTTACGTGTTGCTTTTGGTCAGGGACCCTTTTTAAAGGGCTTGAGCACGTTAAGTGGAACATTGCGCTCACACTGCAACCACCATTGAGTACAGACGATACAAGTAATTTTTCATACATTCTATTTGTTTTTCCAAAGTTTATTGTGTATTGTTGTGCTAACGAAGGGGTTTTTACCCGAAACGTCCATTGTCTGTTTTGTTTCCCTACGAAGCCTCTCCATTTTTCATTCTTTCGTTAGTATATTAAAAGCTCAATTTAATTTAATGTATTTGCAGATCCGATTACCTGAGTTGGTTTGGCTCATTGCTAGTTGTAATGGAAAATTATACCCTCGGGAAAAATGCAAAATAATATTTTTCCTACCCCACGTTTTTAATTGAATTTAAAAAAATCTTTTATATAGAGCAATATCCACTAAACGTGCTCAAAGCGCTTAAAAAGGGTCTCTGGCCAACAGCAACGCGTAACATATAGAACGAGATATGGCGCCTGTTAGGCGATATACAATTTTTTTCTGGCAAAGAAAAACGCTGTTTAAAAGGCCAGGTACTCATTTTTCACCTGAGTACGGTGAGAGAATGTGAGTAAAGAGCCTTTTCCAAGGACTCAACTATGGGGCCAAGCACGAACTCGAAAACCCCGGACCTTCCGATCCGAAAACATGTCATACCACTAGACCACATAGCCGCGCATATGGCCTAGTTAAAAATTGTTGAAATAGACAATAATTTACGTCATTGTTTTTTCTTAGATGTCCATTAAAACAATGAGCCCATAAGGAGTTTGGGTTATCAGACCTGCAAATAAGTGCACTCGAGACAAGGCCATAATTTGCGTCATTTTAAAGATTTCCATTACAACAATGAGTCCACAATGATTGGATTATCAGACCTGTAAATATTTTCACGTCGTCCGGTATAAGATTCCTTTTTAAACCTCAAAACTCCTTTTTGTGTTTGAGTTTCGAACAAGACCAAACAATGTTTTTCATTGTCCCTTGACTATTATTAAACTTGTCTTTAAATAGAAGACAAAAGGGAACAATTTTAACTGGGGTTAGCCTTCCTCCGTGCCCGGGGACGCGCACACACACAACACACAAAAACCACACACACCACACAACACACCCAAAGGAGAGAGATGAGAAGAGAAGAGATAAAGAGAGAGAGAGGAGAGAGAGAGAGTGAGGGAAGGGGGGGGGAAGAAAAAGAGTACGACAAAGAAGAAAAGAGAGGAGAGAGAGAAAAGAGAGAGAAGGAGAGAGACAGAGAGAGAGAGGGGAGAGAGAAGAAAGAGTAGGATAGGGAAGAGAAGAGAGAGAGAGGAGAGAGAAGAGAGAGAGGGGAGAGGGAGGGAGAGAGGGGGAGAGTTCATTTTATGACGGGGGAAAGGGAAAAATTTTGAAAGAGGAAAAGAGGAGAGGAGAAAAGAGAGGTAAAGAGAGACAAGAGAGACAGAAGACAGAGAAAGATAGAAAGAGAGAGAGTGAGAGAGAGAGAGAGAGAGAAAGGAGAGAAGAGAGAGGGAGGAGAAGAGAGAGAAGAGAGTGTTGTTTTTTCCTTTTTAATGATGCCTCTTAGGATGCTTAGTTTCAAGAATCATGAAAAAAGAGTCTTATCCGACACAAGCAAATCATCTCACCAAGATTTAAACACTAAAATTATGTTTACAAAATATAGGATCGATAAAAAATAAAACCGATAAAAAATACGACGTATTTTAAAACGAAGCATAAATCAGAAATAGCCAAAGTTTTTTCAAGCAACAAGAAAACACCTTAGTTAATCAATGAATTTAATTTTTAAAATCCGATTATTTGGGAAAGAAACTGTGCTGGTTAAACCAAAACCCTAAAAAAAATCACGATAGCGAAATTTCTTGTTTTAAACAGTGCCTGTTTTCTTTTGAAGAAGTAAAAAGGCCGCTTCTGGGTTTTAAAAACAAATGACCGATCGGGACAAAGTCTGGAATAAGTTCCTTTTTTTTTTTTACTAACCAATGCTACATAATTTTCAGTACGGGCAATATTATAATATTCGATTTATTTCTAAAGATCAACGCTCTCCAAAGAGTCCTGACTTCATTCCCAGTGGTTTACGGCATTTGGCCATTGATGCCAATCTGGTTATTGATAAAAGTTTGTACACCACGTGAGTACATTTAGTAAATACTATCTTTAACCACGTGTATCATTATTTTTAAATTTAATCAATAGATTATGGCTTTAAACTATTAATAATTAAGGGCATTCAAGGGATCTTATCCTATTTTTTGCCCAAAAACCAGATGTTATATTTTTATGTTATAAGGTTGAGCTATTGAGCTGTTTTTGAGATTTTTAATATGGCGCAATATCCACTAAACGTGCTCAAACCGCTTTACAAGGGGTCTCCAGCCAACAGCAACATTTAAAAATGTAGAACGAACATGACGCCTGTTAACCAAGAATTTTTTTAATTAAAAAAAAGGGTTTTAAACTGCCCTTTGCAACACATTTAGATCATGGCAGCGCCATAAAAAGTTCTAGAATTAAATTAACGCACCCAAGAATAAGTAAGACAAAGGGAATTAATTCAAATAAGAAACAGATGTAGATCCAAGTGCACACTATCATGTACTTAGTTTTAGATCACCTAAATTTTATCTCCCAAAACTATAAATATACAATAACTGTTTCCCTCTCCCAGTCAAGGCCTCCGGCCAGGGTCAGGACAAAACTAAGTAATCCCATTCCAAGACAAAAAACAGAAACCCTTTTGATAACATGCAGGGGATAGAAGAGACAGCAAGTACCTCCCTGCCCACATATGGAGGTTGGGAACTCCACCGCCCTTTTGTGTACAAAGTACATACTCGCATTCGGAAAAACGCAACCTTTGATAATAACTATTTAAAATAGCACGTGTAAAATCAAATATTGATTCGTGCAACCCCGAGACAAAATACGTAAAGACCGAAGACACGGACTTGTGATTCACACAGGGTGGCTATTGTATTAGCATAGATTTCTTGTTTGCTTTTAGATGATAGAACGTGCACCTGCAACACATCTTGTCGACGTGTCGTTTTTTTATTTTTTTTTTTTGGTCGCTAAATCGCAAAATACAATCACTGATTTGCATTGCAACCGGAAAATCTGCAATTTTTTTTTTTCAAATTTTTGAACATTTTCGAGATTTTGTAAAGAAAAACAAAACAAAAATAAAACAAAAACAAAAGAAAAAAAAAAAAGAGGGGAAAAACAAACAATAAAGAAGAATTTTTTTTCTTTTAATTCGATTGCTCGTGTAGGACGTGAATCAAGAGTAGATCTAGATAGTTTCTGTTTTTTACTATTTCATTTTCTTTCCTTTTTACTGGGGCTGATATGACCTTTTCTTTGTTGCAAGCTCCTGAAACCATTAAAAAAAAAACAAATACCTTTTTCTTTCGTGAATTAGCATCTAGAATTATTTGCAACAACAAAAACAACAACAACAACAAGGGGAAGGGGATAAGGGGGGAAGAGGAAAAGGAGGAGAAGGAGAAGGAGAAGAAGAAGAAGAAGAAGAAGAAGAAGAAGAAGAAGAAGAAGAAGAAGAAGAAGAAGAAGAGGAAGAGAGGAAACGAGGAGGGAGGGAGGAGGAATGAGCATATTTAGTGGATATTGCGCTATATAAAAGTTAAAAATTTTTAGAAAATAATAATAGAAAAAGAACAATATATTCAAAAACTAAAAAGTATAAAAACAACACACCCACACACACACACACACATATATATATATTTTATATATATATATATATATATATATATATACATTAACTGCCTCCTTTACGCTAAGGATCCCTGCCAGGGCCAGGGTAAAAAAGAATATCATTGTTAATCCAGAACAAAGACGAGAGCAACACGGAAAGGAAAAATGAACTTAAGGGATTAAAAAAAAAAAAAAAAAAAAAACAGGAAAAGCGACCTCTTCCCACACTTTTGGAGGTCAAAGACCTAATCCCGGCAGCAAGAGGGAGA